>NW_026900741.1:0-210442 GCF_033783945.1 Neopsephotus bourkii
TGGCTGATTATCTCTGCTCAGCCAATTTTCTTCTTTCCTGAGAATGTACTCATCATGTAAACAGTTTCACTTAATGACACAGACATCACGTGTCATCACTTGGAACCTTTCAAAAACAGGAAGTGTGACTTGAGATATCACACTAAGAAATGTGATCACCCTTAAAGCTATTTTTAATTAAAACACATGAAATGGATTCTAATTATTTGGAAACAGATTTAGCTGCTTAGCGTGATTTACCTTCGTTACTTGGGTAAGCAGGTGATTGGTGACAGTCAACATAACATAGCTTCACTAAGGAAGAATCTTGCCTGAACAAATTTAGTGGCCTTCCATGATAGGGCTACAACATTGATGGATAAGGGAAGAGTTACTGATGTCATCTCCCTGGACATGTGCAAGGCTTTTGACACTTTTTGACACCAGACAACATCCTTGTCTCTAAACTGGAGAGGCACAGATTTGATGGATTGACCACTTGAGGGGTAAGGAATTGGCTGGCTGGCTGCATTCACAGAGTTGAGGTCAATGGCCTGTGGAGACCAGTGACAAATGGTGTTCCTCAGGGGTTGGTATTGAGGTTGGTGCTGTTCAACATCTTTGTCAGCGACATGGACAGTGGGATGGAACGCTGATAACACCAAGCTGTGTGGTGAAATCAATACACTGGAGGGAAGGGATGCCATCCAGAGGGCCCTCGACAGGCTCAAGAAGTGGGCCAGTGCAAACCTCATGAAGATCAACAATGCCAAGTACAAGGTACTTGGGGTAGAGTTTGATGGAAAGTTCAACAGGACCCAGCAGTGTGCCCTTGCAGCCCAGAAACCAAAGCAGCATCCAAAGGAGCATGACCAGCAGGTCAAGGGAGGTGATTCTTCCCACCTACTCACTGTCATGAGACCCCACCTGCAGCTCTGGGGTCCCCATCACAAGAGGGAAGTGGGCCTGCTCAAGCAAGTCCAGAGGAGGCCATGAAGATGGTCAGATGGCTGGAGCACCTCTCCTATGGAGACAGGCTGGCAGAGTTGGGCTTGTTCAGCCTGGAGAAGATGAAGCTCTGGGCAGACCTTAAAGCAACCTTCCAGTAACTAAGGGAAGCCTACAAGAAACCTGGAGAGGGACTTTCTACAGAAGCATTTTGTGGCAGGATGAAGGGGAATGGTTTTAAACTGATAGAGGGGAGATTTAGATTAGACGTTAGGAAGAAGTTCTTTACTGTGAGGGTGCTGAGGCATTGGCACAGATTTCCCAGAGAAGCTGTCTCTGCCACATCCCTGGAAGTGTTCAAGGCCATGCTTGATGTGGCTTTGAGCAACCTGGTGTAGAGGAAGGTGTTTCTACCTGTGGCAGAGGGCTTGGAGCTAGACAATCTTTAATGTCTTTTCCAACTCTAACCATTCTATTATTCTATGATTCTACTTACCAAATAAAGGAGACTAAATTTTGCTGCAGCTTAGCTCTCCACACAGTTTTTATTGACTCCACTGTTTCTGGAGTGTCAGGTTATCCTGTGTTTTCCGCCTGATCATCCTGTGTTAGACCTGAGTGGGTAAAAAAGGAAGACATCTGGTCTATGTTAATCTAAATACGCCTTTCTCTTTTCCTAAAGCACAAGGTCCAACACTTTGCTTGCCAGTATTTACCTTGCCAAGGCTGGCCCAAGGCCACAATTTGTCTATCAGCTTGCTTTAATACATATATCTTTCCAAAGGAGTGGTTCTTTCCTGCAGACTCAAAACTGCATGTTAAGCAGGCCTAGTATCAGCAGGCAGGAAAGCAGAAACATACACAAGGTACAGGGAAGCTTTGTTCTTTAGTTTGCTCTCAGATGACCTGAGAAATTGGGTGGCCATGGACCAAATAGCTCCTTGATGGTCTTTACAAAAGATGTGTTGTATAAATCTGTGATACTTTTCAAAGTGGCTCTGTCTTCCCTGTCCAGACAAGATCCCTATCAGGCTGCTACAGAGAGGCTTGCTGAGTGCAGATCCCTTCTCCATCTTATGCGTGCATTTCTGGTCTTGAAGGCAAAATTTTATAATCAAACTGTGTTCAGTTAAGTCAATGAACTCAAATTTCAACTGTTTTCCTCTTAAATTTGGATATCTTTTTCCTATTTAAAGCTCAGCATTAGGGAAGACTGAATCTTTTCTGCTTGATTGCTTTGAAGTAATGTGCAACACCTTTGTGTGTGCTCACAATTCACGCAAATTGCAGTTGTTTTCAGTAACCTTCTCTTTAATAGTGTGTGATTCAGAACAGATGTATTTTTTATTTATTTCTTTTAAATAATTAGCAGAAAAGACTCTTGCAATGTTTTACTTTTTTATTAGTTGCATTCCTCTTCCTTTCTATTTCTCCCCCTTTCCTTTTCCTTTCTCTGCTGAAATAAATGAACCCATGAAGGTGGAGTGTAAATTCCAGCAGACTCCATAACATAAACAAACAGTGAACATGCACTTCTCAATTTTGTTTCTGTCATTTTTTCTTTTTTTAAGGAAATTGAATGTGCATATCCAGTGATTAAATAAACAACATTTATGGGAAGTCCTAGTTTTGGATCCCATACTACCACTGCCTTCTTCCTTAGCTCTGAGCTACAGAATGTTAGAAGGCCAGGTTATGCTGAAATATATCCATCTACTCATTTTATTTGTAGCTTGCACCCTTTTGCCATTGCCGCTCTTAGAAAGTGACTAAACCTAACACTGACTGGGTATCTCTGCCTTCTCTTACCTCAAATGATAATAATGTTTTCTCTATTTTATTACAGTCTCTTGAGATTGTGACTGATTTGCATATTCCCTAACACTTAATTAACGATGTCACTTTCCCAGTGCGTTGAAAACAGTTTTCATTTTTTTTCCTCGGCAGGCCTCCAACAATTACCTCCCACATTTTCTGCTGCAGTCCTTTTTATTACTTTAATGACAAATAATTGGACAGATTGTGAGTAATGAGGGTGAGAGCCAAAGGACTGTTGCATAGGAGACGGCTGCTTGTTACAAGACACTTTTAGTGGTCTCTAAATCAGATAGACAAGTAGAGTAATGATCATCATGCAGTAATGAGACACAATTAAGAATCGCTGCAGCAAATGACAGAGCAGTCCATTGAACAATAACCTCCCTCTTCCTTTTTTCCAAAGAAGATCGAAGCTTAATTACAGCATTGCCATTTGCAACGCTATAGTTAAAGTTGTGTCAGCATTTCCATTATAACTCTGCTACTTTCCAGGGTTTATAACTCGCCTGAAAAAGAAATAAAAGAAAATCTGACTTAAGCTGGAAATTTCCTTGCAAACCCTTTTGGTTCGTTATTTATTTTTAATGATTTATTTTTTAATTTTACAAAGTGGACCAGGTCTTTGTCTGTTCTAAATAGACATAGCCTCACTGGTGTGACTGACGCTATGATTTGCATTTGCTAAGAACCCTGTTCAGATGCTGTATGAGACCACACGTACCAGTGCACAGGAACCTGACACTTAAGCTGAGGAGTAGCAAAAGCTGCTTTCGTGAAAAAGTCTCCTCTGTGCTGCTTTTGTGGTGGGGAGGAAAGGAGTGCATTCAGTGCCTTGCAGAGGTGTCCTGTACAGCCAGGTTCTCCAGAGAGCTCAGCTTCCGTTTAAATATCTAAGTCAGTGGGCAGATTTTCTTGGAATGTGAAAAAAAAACCAAACCAACATATTAAGTGTTTCTGAGTGCTCATATAACTTTAGCTGCTTTGTGAGAAATCTTGAGGTGATTCTAATGTTATAATCTGTCATCCAATGCATATATCACTGGGTTCTTGTCATTGCTGAATAGACCAGGCAGGAAGGAGGTTGATTGGAAAGCAGGCACTGTTTTATACATAAATATCCTCTACAATGAGCATAGATTAAAAGAGAGAGTGAGAAAGAAGTAAATGGCAGCATAATGAGCTTTGTGTAAAATATGCTGTGCTTGACTGTTTTCCTGAGTATAAGTGGCTATTTAAGTTGCAAGGGTGACAGAGGCAGCACAATCTAGAGAATTCTAAATAATGGCTAAAGCTTCATATGTGCCTTGAACCTTTCCACCTTGTCTTCACAATGAGTTAGAAATAGATGCTTCTGCCTTGCCAGTGAATTCACTGCTTGTTGGCCTTTGCTATAATCTTAAATTCGTGTAAACAAGAGTAATTTGCATTTTATTATCTGCATGCTTCAAAATTGATTATGGTTCTCTACAAAAACTAACAGGGTGTTGGGCTTTACTGTTTTTTTGTGTAATCATAACAGGTGCTTTGGACACATTACTGAACCAAGAAACCAATTTTATGAAAACCCCATAATTACAGGTCATCAGTTAATGTAATATGCAGTGACTGCTGTTCACTATAAAAAGCAAAATAAACTTGTTATATTATTGTCCAGATCCTAAGCCTGATTCAGATATCTTGGTTTAGCTATCCTGCAGCATAGAGGAATTGTCCTTAAATGGCAATTTAATTGGTTTTCACCAGTGAATCTTGAGTATAATTTTTTGGTAAATGAGTGGTTTGGACAATCCTATGTTAACATGTAAGAAGGAGATCAAGAAAAAATATTTTTATTGTAGCATTTCACATGTGAAAAGAGAGACAACTTTTGACCACTGATTTTAATGAATCATGGAATTACCTCACCTTTCTTTGCACAATTTCACTCTTGGAATGTGAAAAATATGAGTTTGCCTCATTTTGTAATGTATGCATTTTTCATTGTTTATTTGGCTGTTTAAACTTTATATTCAGAGTAAGGACACCTTGTAGCTCTATTGTTCTTCCCTGAGAATAAAGCCTTTCAAAATGCCCATGAAATGGGAATCCAACAACTGAAGGTCCATCAGTAGTTACATTTTAAATTTGTGTTTTGCAAATATAGTGACTTTGTGATTACGACTGTCAATTCAGTCATACATAAGAACACTCAGTAACTATTAATATTTTTATATGCTGCCCTATTCACAGAATCACAGAAAGGTTGAAACTGGAAGAGATGTCCAGCTGCCATATTGTACAACCCCCCTGCTTAAAAGATGACTGCTGGAAGGGGCTACCTTTGCTCAGTGCCCACAGCTGCTGCTCTCCCCCATGCCAAAGCTCAAAGAGCATGCCAAAGATCCTGCTGGAGCTAGAACACGTTGTGTGTGCATTTGGAGGAGCTCTGGACAAAATATGTGGGGACAGAGCCTGCAGCTGCCGAAGAACAGTGAGGCCTAAGACAAGTTGCCCAGGACAGTGTCCAGATGGAGTAATGGAGACTCAAAAACCTCCCTGAGCAACCTGTGCCAGTGCTCAGGTCACCATCACAGTGTTTCCTGATGTTCAGAAGGACCCCCCCCCCATGTTTCAGTCTGTGCCCATTGTCTTTGGTCCTGTTACTGGGGATCAGTGGAAAGAGCCTGGCTCTGTCCTCTTTGCACTCTCTCTTCAGGTATTTGTACACATTAATAAATTAAGGCAGACAATATCAATACCTCTCCCCTCCACCCATCTACTGAGCCAGTTATTTCATCTTAGAAGGTTATCAAGTTGGTCAAGGATGACACCTCCTTTGTAAATACATACTGACTACTACTGGTTGCCACCTTCTCCTTCATGTGCCTGGGAATGCTTTCCAGGATTAGTTGTTTCATAACTTTTCCAGGGATTAAGGTGAGGCTGGGCAGCCTGTAATTTCCTGGATCCTCCTTGCCATTCTTGAAGGCAGGAGTGACGTTTGCTTTCCTCCAGTCTTCAGAAGCCTCTTCCATTATCCATCGTCATTCAGAGATTATTGAGAGTGACTTTGAAGTGACACCAGTCAGCTTCTCCAGTACTCGTGAGTGCAGCCCATCAGGTCCCATGGACTTAGATATGTCTAGTCTGCTTAAGTATTCTCTAACCTGACCCTCTTTCACCAAAGGTCTTTCTTGTTCCGGACTATCTCTCAGGCCTCTGGCACCTGGGACTCCTGAAAATCAGGCTTGTTCATTAACAGTAAGGTGAAGAAGGTATTCAGTACCTCAGCTTTTTCTATGTCCTGTGTAACCAGATCTCCTGTCTTGTAGGGCGGTGAGCACACTTTTCCCTAACCTTCCTTCTGTCACCTATGTATTTATACAAGCCCTTCCTTTTGTCTTTGTCATTTTGGCAAATTCAATTCCATTTGGGCTTTTAGCTTTTCTCCCAGGTTACCTGCCATTGCTTCCATCCTCTGTAGGATTTTTGTTTAAGTTTGTCCAGGAGCATCTTGTTCATCTGTTCAGGCCTCCTGGCATTTTTGCTTGACTTCATATTCATTGGGATGGACTGCTTTTGAGCTTAGAACAGGTGAGTTTTGAATATTAACCAGCTTTCTTGGGCCCCTCTTCCCCCCATGGCCTTATCCAATCTTCTAAGCAGATCGGCAGAGGTCAAAGTCTGCTCTACTGAAGTGCAGGGTTGTGAGCTTGCTTTTCACCCTCATTCCTGCCCTCAGGATCCTGAACTCTACTATCCTATGGTCCCTGCAGCCAAGACTGCCTTTGACCTTCGCATCCTCAACAAGCCCTTCCTTATTGGTGCATATGAGGTTCAGCAGAACACCTTTCCTCATCAGCTCCTCTATCACTTGGAAGATGAATTTATCATCAACGCACTACAGGAACCTCCTGGATTGATATTGCCCTGCCTTGTTGTCCCCCAGTCAGTGGGTAGTGGTTGGAGCCCCCCCAGAGGACTAGGGCATATGGATATAAGGCTACTCATATCTGTCTGCAGAGGGCCTGATTCTCTTGTTCGTCCCTGTTAGGGGACATATAGTAGACACCCACTATAATGCCACCATTACCTGTCCTTTCTTTAATCCTGAACAATAAACTCTCAGTTAGTTCCTCATCCATCTGTAGGCAGAGCTCCATGCTATCTAGCTGTTCTCTCACATAAAGCGCAACTCCTTGTTATCTTACCATCCTGTTCTTCCCCTAAGGCCTATACCCCTCCATTGCAAGACTCTAGTCATGGGAGCTATACCACCACATCTCCATGATCCCAACAAGATCATAGCCATGTGACTGCACACAGTCTATTTTGTCAGGTTTATTCACAATGCTGTATGCATTAGTACACCAGCACTTTAAAGAGACACCCCAGCATGTTAAGTGTCTGAAGACTGCTTACTCTCCCCTTCTCCTGCCATTCTTAGTTTAAAGTCATTTCTATAAGGTCAGCCATCCTGTGTGGTGTTGGAAAGAAGCTATGGCTATGTTTGGTCTGTGTGAACCGTGCTCATTCATTTTAAATGCACCACTGGAAAAAAAAACCAAGTTTGCCTCAGCAGCTACGTAATGTTAGCTCTTCAGCATTAGGTGAATAGTTTGATTTGTTTGATAAAACCTGCAAATGAAAGGGACTTATTCAATGTATACTGACCCATTTAAAGGTAAATAAAGACTGACTTCATTTTTTAACTGCTACTATGTAGCAATTCCCTAATAGGGAAAAGGCTGATTAGATAAAAAAACCAACAAAACCAACTCTGCCATAATTTTGACTTCTTTGATGACTTTCTACAAAATCTAAACATTAGACACATGGCTAAGTCTATTATGAGGAGATACTCTTTAAAACTTATTCTATCCTTGCCCTGCCTTTTTCACAACCAGTACCTATCTGTGTGTGTGCATGTATGTATGTATGTATAAATTCACATACTTTTAAAAAAAAAAGCTAGACTTTTAAAAGCAGATGGTCCCTTTATTTCTCACTGTAACGCTCCCATGCCTTTTTAGTCTCAGTTTTCAATGGAAAGTTTTACTTACCTGACTCCAAGGCACCTAAGCCTACAGCAAAGTCTGTGGAAGTGAAGAAAGTTAGGAATCATTTAAGTCAATGGGTTTAATCCCAGCTGGTAACTCAGAACCACACAGTCATTTTCTCACTCACCTCCTTCTTCCCCACTGCTCCTGGAGAATTGGGTGAATATAAACCCCGTCGGTTGAGATAAGAACAGTCCAATACCTAAAGTATAATACAAAACTACTACTACTACCACCAATAACAATAATGATAAGGGAAATAACAAGGGGAAAGAGTATAAAACTAAAAGGGGAAAAGGGTAAAAAACCAAATAAACACAGGTGATGCACAATACAACTGCTCACTACCTGCTGACCAACACCCAGCCTAACCTGAGCAGCAATCTGGGCCTTCCAGGTGACTCCCCCTAGTTTATATATTGGCCATGACATGCTGTGATATGGAACACCCCTTTGGCTAGTTTGTGTCAGGTGTCCTGTCTCTGCTTCCTCCTGGCTTCTTGTGCCCCTCCTCTCAGGCAGAGGAGGAGAGACTGAAAAGTCCTTGATCAGAGTAAGCATTACTTAGCAACAACTGAAACATAGGTGTGTTATCAGCATTGTTCTCAGGCTAAAGCTGAAACACAGCACTGCACCAGCTACTAAGGAGAAAAATAACTGTTACAGCTGAACTCAGGACAGACAATTAGAAATATACAGCTCCATGAGACAAGATGGGAAGCACCCAAGGGTGATAAAGGCACTAGCCCATGCCGCTGTGAGGTGACTGTCTTACTCAAAACGATAGAGTAACCTTTGAAATAAGGATCCTCATGACTGAAAAAAAGGCAAATGTTGCAATCAGATTCAGGAAATAGAAGAGGTAGGATCCAGGCAACTCCTGGAAAGGAGCAAATTCTCTTAGGAGTAATCTAAACATTGGAGGATCCAGAAGTCTATTGTCATATGCCAGCATGGGTTTACCGATGGGTTTACTATAAAGTCTGAAAAAGCCAACTGCTTTCCATGGTGACATGACAGGCACTCTGGACAAAGCAGTGAATGTTGCATTCCTTGACTTTATCAAGACTTGTGACAGTCTCCCAGTCTCATTATCACCAACTTGGTGAGATACAAGCTGGTTATGTGAATGACAGAGGATTGGAAAATTGACTGGACTGATGAACAAAAAGCGTTGATACCAGTGGCACAAAGTCCAGTTGGCAGCCAGTAACAAGTGCCATCCCTCAGGGTCAATATAGTGAACAAAGCTAAAGTCCTTGTTAGCATCTTGGACAATAAGAAGAAGTGCATCTTCAGCAAATTTGTGGACAAAATCAAACTAACTTCAGTGGTCAGTACACTGGAAGGCAGGGCCCCAAGCCAAAGAAACCTGGACAAGCTGGAGAGATGGACTTCCAGCCATTTCATGAAGTTTAACAAATGCTAAATCCTGCATCTGGGATGGAATAACCCCATGCAACAATACAGGGTGAGGACCAGTTGGAGGGGAAATAGTTCTGGGTTTTTTTTTTTCATCAGGATGATCCAATTCTGGAGCAAATGGACAAAGAGGATGTGGAATATCTGTCCTTGGCATTGTTCAAGACTTGACTAGACATGCCCGAGAGCACCCTGATCTAATTAGATCTGCGCTTTGCAAGAGCTTTTTCTAATGACCTCTGGAGATT
The DNA here is from genome assembly GCF_033783945.1 of Neopsephotus bourkii. Lineage (NCBI taxonomy): Eukaryota > Metazoa > Chordata > Aves > Psittaciformes > Psittacidae > Neopsephotus > Neopsephotus bourkii. The sequence continues at coordinate 9,455 of NW_026900741.1, forward strand.
CCTTCCAAGCTAAATTATTCTGTGGTTCTACAATATTAATAAAATTAATATTTTTGAGTGCTCAGCTTTGCAAAGTATTGGGCTATGCTTAAAACTTCCAAAATCACAGTATATATTCTTGTGGCATACATAAGAAAACACTCACTGTGCTATGGAACATGCAACTGATAATTTAAGAAATTGAAGATCTAGTGCTGAGGACACAATTTTAAAATGTCCAGAGGATTTATTGTAATATCCTACCACAGATTCCTTATATGATTTCTTTTCATTCTATTTCCTGTTTGATTGGTTGGTTGTGTTTTGGGGTTTTTTAAATATGGTTTGATTTGAGTGTGGTTTTTTTTTTTGTTTTTTTTTTTTGTTTGTTTGTTTGCTTGGTTTCGTTTTTCTTCTTTTTTTTTTTTTTTTTTTTTTAACAAACAGCACATACCTGCTGCAAAGTTCTAAGTAGGTATGTGGAACATTTGTTAACAATTTGAGACTAAATCACTTTTCTATTCGTTAGCACATCTTTTTTGCTGTAACTCTGTAACTTTTCAGAAAATTATTCCCTGTTGTGTGTATATGTGTATAACTGCATGGGTCTTCTAAAGACCAGCAATTATCCGTATTTCATAACTTCTTGATACTTTTGAATTTGGATTATAATAAGACAATATACTTTATTCAGCAGATTTGTTTTAATCTAATTACATAGGTGAATAAAAATTGCTGCATGCTGTTGCATCTAATGTAAGTTATCTATTATTCACACCACATTTACTTTTAATATTCATGCAGATTCCCTTTGACATAACCTACTGTGTCACAGTTAATCCAATAAAGATAAAATATAGCTCAGCAAAACACCAGTCGATTCCAGCATTCTGGTAATTATTAAAGACTATTTCACACTGGTTCCTTCAATCAATGCATTTCCCCTTGGATGTGATAGCGTTCCTCTTTGAAGCTTTCAATCCTCCCAGTGGATTCAGAGGAACATTCAGGCACTTTTTCAGTCTCTGGGTCTCCGAGGCATTTCAAAGAGCACAACAAGCCATCACTGTTTTATCCTCAAAGGCTGACACTGTCTGTTTGATGTACGGTGACTTAAAAAGTCATCCCTAGCAAAGCATGTGTTTGCTACCAGTCTATTTAATCAGCCATTTATCAGCTAATCTATATGCACCCAGCATGCCTGCTAACAGATCCAAGGATAGAACACAGTCTCCTCCTGGACCTACTATTGATTTCATTTCCCTTTTTAATTTTGTAGTGGTTTTGGTGTCCAGTTACTGAAGCAACCTTTTACCTTTTGAAATGAACGTGTGCAGCATTCTGGTGGTTGTGAGTTTTTGTGCAAGACATAAGAGTTAAGATTTTGCAGTGAAGTTTCAGCAGTACATGCCTTTTGCTTGATCATACAATCATAGAATCAACTAGGTTGGAAAAGGCCTTCAAGATCATAAAATCCAACTGTTACTTTAGGACTGCCAAGTCCACCACTAAACCATGTAACTAAGGGTCTCATATACACATTTTTTGAACATTTCCAGAGATGGTGATTCCACCACTGCTCTGGGCAGCCTGTTCCAATGCCTGAGCACCGTTTCAGTGAAGAAATTTTCCCCACAAAAGTGACTGAAAACACTACTCGAAAGTATGCTATTACTTGGACAAAAGTTGGGACAAGTCTATAATCTGGAACACCACCAACAAAAAAAATGCTATTGCATGGTTCCAGTGCTAAAGAACGTACAGGATCATGAAGAAAATACCAGAGTCAAGAAGAGATCATGCTCCACATACTTCATCATGAATGCAAAACTAGTGCATTTGGCCAAAACCAAAGTGGATTAAACAGTTTTATAACTTTTTTTTTTTTTTTTTTACAATTTTGAGATTTCCCCCCCGATTAGTTTCTTATTTTTTAATTATTTCTTTTAAATTTGCTTTCTATTTTTACTGATTTTCCACTTGTTTGTTTGACAAGTGTCAGATACAAAGATATAAAGCTACTTAGTGGTATTCATGAGGAACAGATTCCAAAACCAGCTAGTATGAGGGCAAGTAGGATGACTTGTAATCCCTTGGGAAATGCAAGCCGTGCTGCTCAAGAGGACTGAATCACTGACATCTTGGCAAGCACGCGTGCCATTTACAAATGTCTCATGTGGACTAACTTTGTTCCTAAGTTTACATATCTTTTACAATTAAGAGTAAAGCAAAATGGCAGAAATTCTTTTAAAATCCCTCTTTCCTAGTGGAGTAAAGATAAAAGTACACATACTAAATTTACAGAGCTTTTTATCAGCTCTTGAAGTTTCTACAAAAGCTTATTGCTGACCAGGAAACTAGGTCATGCAATTGTTCTTCAATAAAGATGATCTTTTGATGTGTCTCAGCAGCAGCCTTTCTTTAACAGGAGTCCTGCAGTTTGAACTCTTCAAAAATTGAGTTTCATTCCACAGATATTCCTTTTGCTTTAATGAAATCCTTCCATCTGACTTAAGTCTTGTGATTGATGTGTCCCATTCATGCTATGGGGTTATGCTGTGTGCCGTTTATTTAACTATTGAAGCATATTTTCAGGTGGACTCTCCTCAAGTTCAGAACTATGTTTACAATGGCTTCTGACAAGTTACCACACGAGACATACTATATATTGCCAGAGCAGGAACACTAAACATTAGCAAGACCAGACAACAAGTGGTGACAGACAGACATAAAATTCAGTTCAAATTGATATTCTGTGATCATCAGGGGCATTTTTGTAATTTAATTTTTCAAGAAGCCATGTTTTTAAACTTTCTAATGCTGAGAAGAAATGAAATATTGTTTTTCTTTCGTTGGCTGTTTTATACTGACCATGTTAGCAAATACACAGTGAAATATGTATAAAACTAATTTGAACAGGTGCTCCTTAGTATGGATATGAATTATGAATCAATGAAAGGAACCATCATTGACTAATTTACCTTGATATTAATAAGATAAGAAGGCAAAGTTGGAAGCATCTGGGATAAATTTCATGATAGAATCCCTTTACTTTTAAGACTAATACATGCATACCACACACAAAAACTCAAAGAAATTATTTATGAATAAGGCTTTTGACTTAAGTGCAAATAATCTAATCAGTTTCTGAGGGCTCCATCTAATAAAGGCCCTGCTCAAATCGTTCAACCTGGGCAAAAATGTATCAACACTTGGATAACTGTCTGTCTCAACATCTTTGAATACATTAGCTGTTATAAACCCCTAACACTTATTTTATTAAAAGAAATACTTTTCTGGTTGCTGTTGTGGGTCTAGGAATTTAAGCATTGAATTGCCACTATCTTGCTGTGCTTTTAGCATAGTTAAGAAAAAGAAAACACTGTTGAATACATTTATACATCAATAAAGACGTGTTAGTAAGGTGTATGACTTCTAAAGTTTAATTGAATATCTTGCAGGAGCTGTAATATATTTGCAGGTTACTATGAATGTGTATAAGATCCACTTCATGTTATCATTGAAGCAAGGACTTCAACTTTTATCTTCACACTGATTTTGTTTAAACTTAATATCAAGGCTTTCTTATGTAAATTTAAGGGCAATCCAACTAGAGTGGCTTTCTGTTTTCTTTGTTCAGACAGAAGATGTCTCTGCCCCTTCAGAAACATTGTGGTCCTTGTATATTGAAGAGAGAATGTTTTTCTTTCTTTTACTGAGGGACAGATACTTGTGACTACTTGCAGAGTTTAAAAAAAAAAAGACTTCTGTATTTCAACAGGTTTGCAAATTCATGAGCTTACTACTAATACCATTTGGTAAATAGAAATGGGACTCTTTAAGACTCCAAAACCCTGAGGAAAACTTTTATGGTGAAAAAACCCAAACCCCCCCTCCCCCTCCAAAAAAAACCACCAAAACCAAACAAAAAACACAACACACAAAAAGCAGGTAAGTGAAGCAGAAACAGAAGTGATTTCTGTTTGTATTGCAAGTATGGGATCTCATTAAGTTATATTGTTATTGAGAGCTTGGGCATTAGAAAAAGCTGCTATCCCTCTTTGGCAGTAAAAGGAAAGTGAATCACCTCAAACAGATATCCACACCACCCATGCTCTATGATTTCTTTTTAAAGAAGTCCAAGTAGGAGCTGCAGTGAGCTGATCCCAGCTTGCAGGTAAACCTCTACACAGTCACTTGCAGATTTACCCCCAGTGAGATTAGGAAGATGATAGGAAGGGCAAAAGCAAGAAAAACTTGTGGGTCAAGATAAAGGCAGTATAGCAAGTGAATCAAAGCTGAACATTAAAACAAAGCAAAAATTCATTCACTTCTGCTGGGCAGGCAGATATTTAGATTCTTGCTGGGAAGCAGTGCCTCCATACACATACATAGCAGGTACTTGGAAAGACAAATGCTATATCCCTAAAGGGGTTATTTCACTCTTGTCCTCCTTTCCCTGAGCTTTTATTGCTATGTACAATGTCGTATGGCATGGGGTATCCCTCTGATCTGTTGAGTTCAGCTGTCCCAGTTGTGTCCCCACACAATTTCTTTCCCAACCCCCAGCCTACTCACTGCAGGGCAGAGTATGAAGAAGACAAGACCTTGATGCTGTGAAAAAACCTGTTCAGCAATTCATAAAACACTGGTATGCTATCAACCCCAGTTGTGAGGGAAAACACACGATGAAATTATACTTATTTCAATTTTACATGCTGAGAGCATAGCAGAATCTTGCCATTTCAGATACTGTTAGGCAAAATATGATATAGGCTAAATGATGTTATGGGAATTAAGCATACAAATTCACTTTATTGGAGGGAGAATTTTTGACACATGGCTTCTGTCTTCTTTGAAAATTAGGGTTGAAAGGAAAGGAAGAAGGAAAAGTTATTGGTCTATCAGAGGCTGCAAAAATATGCGGGTAAATTCAACAACTAAATTATTCTGCATCTTAATGGCAAAGTCATGAAAGTCTTGTTCACTTGAAGTGATGGCAAACACATAAGTGTGCTAATAACAGAGGAGAACTAACTTGCACTGTGTACCATAGCTCCTTAGTAAGGTTAACAAACTACATTAAACATTCACTCATCTGTAGTTCATAATTAATCACTCCTTGAAAATTACATTGTATAATAAATGAGGACAGACATGATTCATTAAAACTTCTAATTAATTCTATTTAATACTTTCATAGTTCATTGGTAAGTGCTGAGGGAAGGATAATGTCATAGGATATTTGATGCATTACTGCCAAAGAAGTAAATAGGGCAAACATAATCTAGAATGAAGCATGAATATTTGCAAATGTAAATACCAATAGTTTATCTCTAGTAGTGTTGGATCTATACTTTGTGTCTGTTAACATCTTCACTGCCAATTTAGGTTTACATTGATCTATAACCCAGCTGTAGAAACGGATAGTAGGCCCAAACCTTTATTCTCTTCAGAGCAAGTATACTGCCTTCTCCCTCATCAAATCCACCAGGAAAGTAAATTTAAGAATAGCATTTTTAGTCTTGGTATGACCAAGCTTTTTATTATATCATGAAAATCTGAACATAATGTTTTCAACTAAATGATAAAAGTTGAGTGCTTTAAAAGGTCAAAATAGTGATAAGACTGACTAAGAAACACTTCTGCCTGAAAATAATTTTTTTTGTATGAAGTCAAAACCCTCAATTTGGTTTATACACTTAATTTATTTCAAAAATCTGGAATTCCATCATGGTAAACACTATATGAATTTGCAATAAGGATCTGTGATGGATACACCTGACTCCTGCCTGTACTTTGGATCAGGCTAAGTAAGAAGCAACAGTTCTCATGTCCTTGGGGTGAAATTGTGAGCTGGAAGGTCCATGGCTCACATGCAAGGGAATGAAGGTGTCTTGAAAAATATTTCAGAAGGTGGTTCATAAACCCAAACCTGCAAGATAACCAAAGTACAGAAGAAGATACCAGAGCTAAAACAAAGAAATCCATCTTATCTATACTGTTGCCTAGTAGTCAACTATTTTTCTCTATAAATATTATCATGAGGATGGGCCCAATTGGAGATCTCCCTGAAATGCAGCTGGACTGCACTCTAGGTGGCCCTCCCTTTGATCGGGAATGCCTCTCATGGTTAGAGATTTCTTACCTCAGAGTAGGAGATCCTTCCTTAAACAAAGCGAAGAGATCCCTTACCCACAACAGATCCATGGTAAATGACTGATAGCATGCTGAATTAATATGAATGTGAAACAAGCAGCAAGCTAATCCATATATCTACTCAATATTATAAATATTGTATAGATAATTCCATTAGACATAAAATGTTGACCAAGTCTGAGACTAGGATTACATCCAGCTGCACCTAGGCTCCAAAAGGAGCTCACAAAGCAAAGGTCACTGGCTTTGTTTGGATCTTTCCTTAGGCTCTTAAGCTCTGAACTTCTCAGAATTGGAAAGAATAGCAGTAAGCTTCCTCCCTGTGTTTGCTCTGGCATTTTCAAAGAACATGGTTCTCTGCTACCATTTCACAAAAATGTGAAATGATATTAGCACTGTGATCAGCACTGACCCCGAAGATATAGTTGTAGTATTCTGTCCCCTGTGAGAATTTCACTTACAGTGTCACTTTCTGTTGTTTATTGGTCAAAAGCACAGAAAAGATGTATTTGATGTAAACACAGATGCCAACAGCCTTACAACAGATTTTCTGAACAAGTGTAAACATGTAGATATAAAGGGAAAAAAAAACCCAAATAAAAAACCAAACAACTTGCATGAGGGAGGGTTGCTGCATGAAGTCTTTCCATCTCAGCTTACGTGACAAGTGCCTTATTTAACCTTGGCTGGTCCTGGTGCAAAACCACTCAAGCTTTACTATGAGAGTAAAGATGCTCTTAACTCTTCATGAAAAACATCTTTAGTAAACTTCTCTTTGTCATTTCACATCCTTTGTCATAATTTTTTTTTTTTAGATTTATTTCCATGAAACAATTAGTAAGTTCAAAACACTCAAACTAGTGATACAAAAGTTACAAAATAGTAATTTTCTAATTTAGGCTCTGTATGTACATTTTAAAAAAGGAATTTGGAAAATACCTTTCCGGGTTTTTTTATTTTTTTTTTCCTTGATGCTTGTTTTTGACAAGTCAAATCTGCTCCAAATTGGGTAAAACTACCTTACCATAGTTAGAGAAATCTAGTGGAGCACCCTCTCAGCTTGAGAATGAGGCTTTTTCATGGCATATTGGCAATTCAGTATCAACTCAAGCAGAAATAAACAGTGTAGAACTCTGGAATATAGTTAAAAGTAGACCAGGAGAGTAACAGTGAAGCTTTGGAAAAGTTTGCTTTGGCTTTCCTTAGAAGACTGAAATAATATTATCCAAGTTGCTCTTCCTATCCAATATCAAATAATTATTGTTCTATCAGAAATTTGTGGACATGAAAATTAATAGAGGAAAACTAAGAGAGAAGAATGTTGTGGAGTCCATGTCAAAGACCTTACAGAAGTCCAGATAGACAACATCCATAACTCTTTCCCTGTCCAGTGACGTAGTCATTCCATCACAGAATGCTACTAGGCTGGTCAGGCAAGACCTGCTTTTGGTGAAGGCATGCTGGTTGTCTCAAATCACTTCCCTGTCCTTCCTGTGCCTTAACATAGCTTCTAAGAGGATCTGGGTAGACCATAGCCTGTAATTTTTTCCCAGGTACAAGACCATACATTTTATTTTGTTGAATTACACAAGGTCCTTGTTAGCCCAATCTTCCAGCCTTATTCAGGTCTTCCTGCAGGGCATCTCTGCATTTTGCCAGCGTCCATTTCCTGACTCAGTTTGGTATCACCAGCAAAATTTGTCAAGATACACTTGATCCCATCTTCTAGATCACTTATGATGATACTAAACAGCATTTGCCCTGATTCCTAAGGAACCCCACTAGTGAGAGATTGCTGATTTGAAAAAGGAGCTACTTACCACCACCCTCTGGGTGCCACCTGGCATCCAGTTCCCCACCCATTATACAGACCACTTGTCTAGACTGTAACACAGCAGTTTCTCTAGGAGGAGACAACGGAAATTGCATATAGAGCCTTTGAGAAATCCAGGTAGACAATGTCCACTACTTGCCCGGTCACATGCTTCATTTGACCTGCAATGAGGCACATCACTGGGAAAGGCATAGATTCACAAAGGGCAAATTGTGCTTGACAAACCTGATCACCTTCTACAACAAAATAACTTGCTTGGTTGATGGGGGGTAAGTGGGAGAAACAGGATAGCCCAGGATATCAGTACATGGCTCCAGGACTGGTGTGCTACCAAAACTTTGGGGTTTTAAACCATGGAAGAGCCTTTGAAACACAAGTATGCTGCGGCCTGATGGGATCCACCTGTCCCTATGAGGAAAATGTGTCTTTGGTCATAAGCTGGTGGGACTGATGGAGAGATTTAAGCTAAAATTGGTAGGGCAATGGGATACCAATTGGGTTGCAGCGGGTAAGCCAAGAGTTGGCATGGCACCGCCTGAGGGTGACAATGCTAGTGGAATATTTACACTGCTCCTGGGAGCACAGAGACCTCAGGAGCATATTTGAAGTGTTTGCACATTAACACATACACAGGGTGAGAAAAAAACAAGATGAATTGGAAGCATTGGTTAGCTTCCTGAGCTACAACATAATTGGTGTTACTGGGACTTGGTGGAATGTGTCCCATGACTGGAGTGCTGGGATGGGGGTGCTACAGGCTGTTCAGAAGATATAGTCAGAGCAGGTGAGGTGGAGGTGTCACACTATGTGTAAGGAAGAAGCTTGATTGCACGGCCTTACAGTTAGTGATGATGTGGTTTAGAGCCTTTGGGTGAGGATTAGGGAGGTGGAAAACAAAAGAAGGTGTTATAGTGGGTGTCTACTATTGATTGCACAGCCAGGATTTAAGCACTGATGATTTATTTTCTAGGCAATTAGGAGAAAATTCTGGATTGGTAGCTCTTGCCCTTATGGGAGATTTCAACTTCCCAGAAAATAGCCAGGAAAATCATACTGCAGTGAAGAGCAGGTCTTGGAAATTCTTGAAGTTTGTAGGAGACAAATTCTTGTCAAAAATACACCGTGTCCCAACCTGGAAATCCTTCTAGGCCTGCTATTTGAGAATAGAGAAGGACTCATGGGGAATGTAGGTGGCTGTGTTAGACACTGTGATAATTATGTTGTTGAGTTTAATTTTTTTCAATGTAATTAGAAGTAAAGGACAGCAGGACTTCAGGACTTCAATAGGGCTTCATGGGGGCTTTCTGACCTCTTTCCCATTCATCAGAACTGGATGTTATAATGGACTACAATGTCTTGACTTTCAATATAGACTGCTGGGCACCTTCTGAAAATACAGAATTTTCCTGTCAGGTTGAACATCAAACATTAAAACATGTAAAACCAACAGCTGCTATAAAAATCTTGGCCCTTCTATCTAAGATCCCTATCTTGTTTAAATTGAAGATTAATGTGATAATGGGTCATTTACATCATTTGCAAGCTCTTCTTCCAGGTCACTAACGTTTCAATGTTTTTGTGTGGTACAAACTAGACCACACAGAAGCATTTTGGCATAAATATGTCACCTACACATTGTATCTCTTGGTATTTTCTCTAAGATTCTTTTTCTGCCTCATCTGAATCCCTTTTACACCTACTATAAACTGAACTTGTGAACTCACAGCGCAGAAATGGATCTAAATTAGAAAAAAAATCAAGATTGTCCTTTATTTCAAATAGTGTTCCCAATTTAGATACCAAAGCAGTCACATTAATAAAATATATATTCTCTCTCTCTTTCTCTCTGTTTATTCACTATACCTGCTACTGATGCTCCAAGAGAGTGAGATTAATGAATCAGGTCATATAAGATAGTTTTTACAGTTTCTCTCAGGGAGCAAATATGTGTAACAGTGGAAATACTCATGATTGCTTTCCATTTATTCCTGCAGAAACTCATTTCTCCTATTGCTTGTTGTAAAGTTTAAAACAACATCAATTTTTAAGGACTTGAAAGTGCTTTTCTATTTAAAATCAAACAAGATAAGCATAATTTTCATTCCAGTACTGTGTGTTTGCTTGTTGAAGTATTCTGAATATACAGATACCCACCAAAAATAATAAAGCAAAAAGGAAAAGGGGGGTAGCGGGGGAGAAAAGCTAAGTGATGGAAATGAGTAATTGCTTGGCAGCAAGTCTGCTGGGAGAGAGCTGACACTATAGAACTCATATTTCATGAATAATGAGAGGAGTTTCAGTGCTGTGCAATCACTGCCTATTGGGTCAGAAATTTCACATTAGTGGATTCGTCAGAGCAGATCAGTGTCATAAAGACATTCTTTCCTGAGGTAAACATACCTTTTCCTTCACTGAACTGTCATCTCCTAGTTTGGTTAGGTGATACAGAATAAAGCCTAATAAGATCTATTAGAGGGATATTAGGAATTTGGAGCACTTCAGCTGTGATTTTATTAGTTTGTTTATTATACAAGAAAGAAAATACATAAACACACATAACTATAGGTATTTGTAAAGCTCAAACATATAATTCCATTTAGTCTAGACAAAAGTCTGTGCATATGTGGTTAATGATGGTTTAAGTACAGTATTTTGTCAAAAGGTAGGAACATCTAGCTTTTGGAAATTCGTCTTGTCTATGCTTCCTAGACTACCTTCATGCATTTTTTTGCCTTTTCTGTTTACTTGTTTATTCAAAGCAAAGTAAGTACTCCATTTTATCTTTAATTTTGAGGGAGTACACAACTTAAATGTATCTCATCTGAGGGTCATTTGGTTTTGCTGAAGTAGGAAATACCTGGGAAGGACTAATGGCTTGAAAGGTCAGTTTGTGTTGGAATGTGTATTATCTTCAGTACATTCTGAATCATTTATTCTTCACTTGACATACTCTTTTCCCAATACTGTATTCTCACTTTGTTTATGTTGTATTTACAGAAATCCATGAACCAAAATAGCCAGGGATGTTCAAGTGAAGGAAAGGATGCAAGGAAAGTTAAAACCTATCATTTGGGTGTTCAGGCAGTACAAACAGTTTAAAACATTGCCTTTACCCTCATCCTTGAAAGGGTCGTAATTCTGTTTACTTGAAAATGAATAGTTAAGTGAGTAGCTAGAGCCTTTTTCACTTGGCTAGAAAAGTAAAGAGGGTTTCCTTGCACACAAACCTCATTAGCTGCTTTCAAGAAATTTGCAGTATAGCCTTACTATCAAAATGAACTGGAGTAGGAGCACCTGTTACTAGCACTTCCTGACTGCACAAAGTTCCTGTTAAGATTTTTTTGAGTGGCTTGAGTAATTGTTAATGATCGTTTTGTTTGTTTTGGTTGGTTTGTTGTGTTTTTTTCTTCCTTCTTAGCAGAAGAGAGAGGGGACATTGTGGAGAAGACACCCACTCTCCATGTTTGACGGATCTTCCTCTATTGAAATGAAGAGGATGGATAAATTCAAACCATGTGTGCTAGTCAACAAGGTCTGAACAAATACTGAAAACAAACCTGTGGGAAAACATATTCCCTGGGTGATTCTCTTCAGGAAGTATGAACATACAGTATACCTTAAGCAAGGTTGAAAGAAGCTCAGACACAGGAAAATCAGGTGCAGTGTTTAAAAATGTATCTTTTTAAACACATGGTGATGAATAGCAAATCTTTAGCTTTCTCCTTGAAGAAAAATTTTAAAGGGAAAATAACATGATTCTGCATGGAAACCCTGTAATTGGAATCACCCTATTTCTGTTACTTATGGAGTATGAAACATGTTTTTACAAACTTTATGGAACTAATTGATGGTAAGAGCAGTTTGTAAGAACCTGGACAAGCAATTTCTGGTGCAGTGTCTTGATTTTATTAAAACTTGATCTTAAAAAAGACTAGGCTATCGGCAGTAGTGAGGCTTTGATATGACTTACAGTTAAAGGTTTTTCATATGACTTACAGTTAAAGGTTGAACACCTAGTCTCCAACAACAAATGCAGTATTGTCACAATGAAGAAAACACCCACCAAACCAACAACAATGCAAACCCAAGGTATAAGACCTGTTCTTCCAATTTATTCTCTGTAAAAGAGAAAAGAGGCATAAAAAGTAAAGCTTATGTTCTAAAAAGCTTTTTTTTTTAATTTTTATTCATTGGGAAGATAAAGTTATGGAAGGCTAGCCTCCTCTTTCCCTTTCAGTTTGCAATCTGTACAGAAGAGAACTACCTTTGATGTCTCATGATAGAAATGAATGGGCCTAGAGCGTGTTAACCCATACAGTAACATGAATAGTGGAGATGTTCAGGAGGGTATCAGCTCACTGAGAATTTCCTGTAGGGTGCAGGAATGAAACATTAGGGCATATGGATTAAAGAAGCAATAGGAGCCTCTGCTGTGAAGCTGTGGAAAAATAATTAAAAAGCAGTCTACAGAGTAGGACTGGAAATTAAATATGCCCCTCTACTGAAAGAAGCCCAACAGCAGCATCTGCATAGTAGGCCTGTTTCTGAAGAGTAGGTCTTTCCCTTAGCATTTCTGAGACTGAAACATGCTGATGAGCATGATCTGATGCATGTGTATTTATTGTGCCTAACAATACAGTCCTGTAAGTGGGTTTAGCAAGGCCTTGATTGAAGCTAGCAATCAGTTTTCTTCTCCTTGCTTTCTCTGGGTAACATGGAACAGCCTAAGATCCTTACATTCTGATGGAAACGTCTGAATTGTCCATCAGCCAGTTAATGGCAGGTGATGAGGTCTTTTCATGCTGCAGCTCTGTCAGTAGGTGTTTATTGCTCTGTTTCACCAGCAGCCCTGCTATTACTGTGGGACCAGAAGAACCCCACAGAAAGGCATGACATTTATCAGTAAAGATAGCTCTTTAAAGACTCTCTTTTGCCTGGGAGGTCATTGAAAGTTATTACGAACAAATTATTTCTTCATTTCCGCAGACTGAGTAGATACCCTTAATGATCTGTCACCTAGCAATAGGCTGCCTGTTCAAACGTAAAGAATGGAATACTGATGGCCTATAACTAGAATCAGTTCATTTTAGCTATTCTCTTGTCAAGCATGTTTCCAAGATACATACAGCATTTACATATTCATGAACCTTTGCAGACACTGACACCACAAGGGGGCCTGTCTGATAGTGTGATACAAGTTTGTACTGTGTCCTGAGGCACTTCAAGTCTATTAAGTGAATCAAATCTCTTATTTCTTTTCTTCCTAGGTGGTGTTCTTGGCCTAAAGGAGTGGGACTGCAATCAACATTTGTGTACAGTACGTTACTTTTTTCCTCTCCACCTACTTCTTTTCCTTGTCGAAAGTTAATTCCATTATACAGAAAGGCATTATGCTGAGCCAAATTACCTCTTGGAAAGCCAGAGCACCACTTTCTCACGCTACTGCTGCTCAGAGTTGCAGTTGTGATCGTTTGGCTGCAGGCAGGGAAGGTGACCTGCCCAAGAAAAAATAACTTTAAGAAAAATATTTTTTTAACTCTACTGAGATAAGTGGATTGCAGGATGTGGGGTGGGGAATCAGAAACAGCAAAGGGAAAAAGAGAATTGATCTTCCCCACTGAAACAGCACAGGACCATGGATTTCTCTTGTCAGTGAGAACCTTCACTGTCTTCCATGTTAGTAGGCCATGTATCTGCTAATATGCTGCTATTTAGAACAGAGGTGAAGTTAAAACATGCCAGCTAGTAGAAATGAAAGCATGAGTAACAGCACAAATTGGAATGTGACTTGGGTTATTTTTCTGAGCTTAAGAAAGCTGGGTAAAAAAATATCATCTGCTGGTGGGGGCATTTGCTTTTTCATTTGGAAGTTTGTGTCATTCCCAGTTCCTGTCTTTTCTTAAGAAAGAGGAAAGCGGGGATACTCCAGAATGTAGGAGAGTAAATAAAGGATAAAAAAGACAAACTTCCATTTCCCTCTGTCGATCAAAAGATGGAAGATCTAACAGGCAACAAGTGTTCTTCTTTCCACCAAGTACTAACGTGTGTGACTGCATTCAGGAGAGATCAGAGGAAGAGACAGAAGGCTAAATAAAACTGACATTATAATACATTCTTTTGGTAAATTTTAGTGTAAAAGTTTTGGTAGCAGCACAGAGGAATTCTGCTTCTGCGAGGACTGAACTACAGCTTAGATATGTGATGTTAACCACAAAACAGATTACAAACTGTTTACGACCTGTGTTTGTGGCTTTACAATCAGAGAAGGAAGTGTATTGAGAAGCCATATAGGAACTACTGGTGTAAATTAAAATACTGCTAACCCTGGCTGTCCCCCCAAAATAAATAAAATTTTACACAAATTCAATCATATTCAGTAAGGAAATTTCACATTCGCTTATGAAAGAGGATTTTAAATTGACAGGTTGATGTCTTCCCTGTTTTTGAAAAGATGATAGTTTTAAGTGCTAAAGTAAAAACAAGACATTTCATTTTAAGACTTGCATATTGTAGCCAATCAAAAAGATTTTTACAAAGGAAACTTTTTCCTTTATTTTTTTTCCCCCCTAATATAAAAATGTGTACTTGGTTTTGGTCTTCAGAAATTAATCAAAAAAACAGTTTCTGATTTTTTCCCAGTTGCTGTTAATTAGAACTTGACTGTCAAAAAATATTTGTTATGGCTGACAAACTTCTTTTTAAAAAAAAAATTACAAGACAATATTTAAATTACTAATGTCTAATTTTTTCAAATGAAAATGAGACTACAAGCCACAAATGAGGAACTACTTAGAAATTCATCAGATTGATTCTATGATGGCATCTTGATAAAGTTGACATAAGGTTGCATCTGGAAAGTTTGTAAATTATGTCAATTTAAATGCTTACTGCCACATGGAGAAGTATCACACAGTATCACAGTATCACAGTAGGTTAGAGATTGGAAGGGACCTCAAAAGATCATCTAGTCCAATCCCCCTGCCGGAGCAGGAACACCTAGATAAGGCTACACAGGAACGTGTCCAGGCGGGTCTTGAATGTCTCCAAAGAAGGAGATTCCACAACCTCCCTGGGCAGCCTGTTCCAGTGTTCTGTCACCCTCACTGAGAAGAAGTTTCTTCTCAGGTTTAAGTGGAACCTCTTGTGCTCCAATTTGTATCCATTACCCCTTGTCCTTTCATTGTTTGCCACTGAGAAGAGCCTGGCTCCATCCTCGTGACACTCCCCCTTTATATATTTATATACACTAATAAGGTCACCCCTCAATCTCCTCTTCTCCAAACTATAGAGACCCAGCTCCCTCAGTCTTTCCTCATAAGGGAGATGCTCCACTCCCTTAATCATCTTAGTTGCCCTGCGCTGGACTCTCTCCAGCAGGTCCCTGTCCTTTTTAAACTGAGGGCCCCAGAACTGGACACAATATTCCAGATGAGGTCTCACCAGGGCAGAGTAGAGGGGAAGGAGGACCTCTCTCGACCTACTAACCACCCCCCTTCTAATACACCCCAGGATGCCATTGGCCTTCTTGGCCACAAGGGCACAGTGTCGGCTCATGGTCACCCTGTCGTCCACCAGGACCCCCAGGTCCCTCTCCCCTACACTGCTCTCTAACAGGTCGTTCCCCAGCCTATACTGGAACCTGGGGTTGTTCCTGCCCAGATGCAGGACTCTACACTTTCCCTTGTTATATTTCATCAAGTTATTCCCCGCCCAGCTCTCCAGCCTGTCCAGGTCCCTCTGGATGGCAGCACAGCCTTCTGGCGTGTCGGCCACCCCTCCCAGCTTAGTGTCATCAGCAAACTTGCTGATAGTACACTCAATTCCCTCATCTAAATCGTTAATGAATATATTAAATAATACTGGTCCCAGTACCGACCCTTGAGGCACTCCACTAGATACAGGCCTCCAACTAGACTCCGCCCCATAGACTACAACTCTCTGGCTTCTCTCCTTCAGCCAGTTCACAGTCCACCTCACTACCCGATCATCCAGACCACACTTCCTCAATTTAGCCGCAAGGATGCTGTGGGAGACCGTGTCAAACGCTTTGCTGAAGTCGAGGTAGACCACATCCACCGCTCTACCATCATCCATCCACCGTGTTATTTCCTCATAAAAGGCTACAAGATTGGTCAAGCACGACTTCCCCTTGGTGAAGCCATGTTGACTGCCCCTCATAACCCTCTTATCCTTGATATGCCTTAAGATGGCACCAAGGATAAGGTGTTCCATCACTTTCCCAGGAACGGAGGTGAGGCTAACCGGTCTATAGTTACCCGGGTCCTCCTTCTTGCCCTTTTTGAAGACAGGAGTGACATTTGCTTTCCTCCAGTCCTCAGGCACCTCTCCCGTTTCCCAAGACTTGGTAAAGATGATGGAGAGCGGTCTAGCAATGACCTCAGCCAGTTCCCTCAGCACCCGCGGGTGCATCCCATCTGGACCCATGGATTTATGGATATCCAGATTGCTCAACTGGTCTTTAACCCATTCCTCATCGACTAAGGCAGACCGCTCCGTTGACCTATCTTCATCCGGGGTCTCAGCGGTACAGGGCTCTTCAGGACTGCCTCCAGCAGAGTAGACAGAGACAAAGAAGTCATTCAGTAACTCTGCCATCTCTGTATCTTCTGTCACCAGGGCACCCGTCCCGTTCATCAGCGGGCCTACATTGCCTCTGGTGTTAGTTTTACCTGCCATGTATTTGAAAAAGCTCTTTCTGCTGTCCTTGACCCCTCTCGCCAGCTTTAATTCCAAGGAGGCCTTAGCCATCCTAGCAGCTTTCCTACATCCTCTAGCAGCAGCCTTATATTCTTCCCAAGTGGCCAGCCCTTCTTTCCATGACCTGTAAACTCTCCTCTTCCACTTGAGCATACCGAGCAATTCCCTATTTAACCACGCAGGTCTCCTGACCCTCTTCCTCGACTTCCTACGTGTCGGGATGCTCCGATCTTGAGCTCGGAAAAAGCAGTCCTTGAACGTCAACCAACTATCTTGGGCCCCTTTCCCTTCAAGCAGCCTAGCCCACTGGATTTCCCCTAGCAATCGCTTGAAGAGGCCAAAGTTTGCCCTGCTAAAGTCCAGGGTTGCGATTCTACTTGCTATTCTACTGACCCTACCACACAAGATCCTGAATTCTACCATCTCGTGGTCGCTGCAACCAAGGCAGCCCTCAACCTTCACTCCTTCAACCAGACCCTCCTTGTTAGTGAGGATGAGATCCAGCAGCGCACCTCTCCTGGTTGGCTCATCCACCATTTGCATGAGGAAGTTATCATCCATACACTGGAGGAACCTCCTGGACTGCGGCTGGGTTGCCGAGTAGTCCTTCCAGCAAACATCAGGGAAGTTAAAATCCCCCACGACGACCACGGCCTGTGACCGTGAGGCCGCTGTCAGCTGCCTGTAGAAGGCCTCGTCAACTTCCTCACCCTGATCCGGTGGCCTGTAACAGACCCCCACAACAGTATCGCCCCTGCCAGCCTGCCCCTTAATTCTCACCCACAGACTCTCGACTCGCTCATCATCTGTCCCCGGACAGAACTCAACGCATTGTAGCTGCTCTCGCACGTAAAGAACAACCCCACCACCCCGCCTGGCTGGCCTGTCTTTCCTGAAAAGGACATAGCCCTCCATGACTATATTCCAGTCATGTGAGCTGTCCCACCACGTCTCTGTAATTGCCACCAGATCATAATCTCCCGACTTAACACAGGTTTCTAGCTCCTCCTGCTTATTTCCCATGCTGCGCGCATTGGCGTACAGACATTTCAGGAAGCGAGCCGAGCACACCGATTTCACCCTAGGATTACAGGAGGCCTCCCAGTCTTCATCAATTCCGGAGCGCTGTCCCACTGAGACAAGCCCAGCTACAACCCCATCCCCCTTCAAATCTAGTTTAAAGCTCTCCAAATGAGCCCCGCTAATTCGTGCCCCAGCATCCTTTTACCTCTGTGCGATAAACCTTTCCCACATGCCAACGTCCAGGCCGGTGCCCTATAAAACCAGTCGTTATCAAAGAATCCAAAGCCCTGCCTGGAGCACCAGCCTCGAAGCCAATCGTTTATGGACTGCATTTTCCCATTCAGTCCCACATCATCAACAGAAGATGGAAGGAGCGAAGAGAAGATCACCTGAGCCCCAGAGTCTTTCACCATCCGCCCCAAGGCCCTGTAGTCTTTCTTCATCTCCCTCAGAGTGTGGGAAGCAAGTTCCCCTTCACCCATCTGGAAGACCAGCAGCGGGTAGTAGTCTGTCGGGCGCACCAGGTTGGGGAGCACCCTGGTGATATCCCTGATCCGGGCTCCAGGCAGACTACACACTTCCCTATGATGAGGGTCAACTCTGCATATCGGGCCCTCTGTTCCTTTCAGAATGGAATCACCCACTACAATGACCCTTCTTTCTTTCTTACCAGAGGCAGTCTTGAGGTGCGAAGTCAACCGCTTTTTCCTATGTGGCCTTGTAGGCGGGCCTTGCACCACATCCTCACCTACCTCTCCTTCCAGATCCAGGGCCTCAAACCTATTACAGAGGGACACCTGGGGAAGCGGGGCAGGAAGGGAGGAGGGCTGCCCACGACGCCGAACCGGAACTCGCTTCCAACCCTCCTCATTTTTTCGGTCCCCTACCTCCGGGCGACAGCTACATGACAGGGGCTGTCTCAGTCCATCCCCCTCTGTCTGAGAGGGCAGGGGGTCCATCCTCTTTTGGGGGATATCTCCCTGGAGCCGTTCCAACTGGTTAGCCAGGGAGTTACTCCACCAGTCGATCTCCCTTTCACACTCCCTGATGCTCCTCAGCCTCTCAACCTCCTCCTTAAGTTCAGCCACTAAGCCAAGCAAATCTTCCACCTGCTCACACCTCACACAGGTGGAATGCTGTCCTCCCTCCCCCAGCAGCAGCAGGCTCTGGCACTCCCTGCATCCAGAGACCTGAACAGCCACGGTTAGGGCCGGGGTCTCTGTCTGTTTAAGTAAAATGAACGCTGGAACAAGGAGGATCTTAGTATACAAAGATGAATACAAAGGGAACCTTAACTAGACAGAGGAGCTCATCCTTTCATTTAGCCCAGTAACTTCTTCTCCAGTGCTCTCAGACTACTTGGCATCCTGAAAGAACAAAAAAGGGAATAAAAAAGTACAGAAAAGCTTATTTATCACAAAGAGTATCAGATAGTGATAATTATTGCACACTTCAAATTACTGTACCAAGCCAGAGGCATAGATAAGACTAGAATTTGCTTAGTTGTTGATTGGTTAATTTCCTCCTTTGCCCAGTTATTATTTTTTCACTTTTTGCTAGCTGTATCATAAATACGTTTTATTCAAAACATTACTTTGTGTCTTTAAATTCTTACAGAAAAACAAAGTTCTGTGCTTACAGTATCCTTGTTTTGCTTATGAATTTAAACCCCAACAAAACAAACCCTATTACTTGTAAAGAAAGTTAACTCAATTATCCTATGAAACACACCCGCTTTAACAAAAAGGGGTAACAGAGCAAGATGCTTTCAATTTAGTCAGTACTGGGGGCAGTATATAGTTGCTTGAAGTTTCACAGTATTTAGTGCTGGATGCAGAGGAGGCAGAAATTTCTTTTTAATATAATCTTTCTTTTCTAAATACAGTACAGCCTAAAATTCATTATGGACCTGATTCCATATGCTTCGAATTCTGTGGAAGATGTGGTGTACTCTCACCCCCTGCTGAAGTGAGGATTTGTGAAAAGCTTTCCACGGACGTATTGAGCTCAAACAGCTTTAGCAGAATGTGGTCTTAGTGACATCCTCCATAGTTAGAAAATGGTGCTGTCCAAAAGACTGCTATAAAAGAACATGCTGACAACAAGGCGTTGAAGAGAGCTTGTATTTATTTCTGATCAGAAGTGTAGAGGTCGAACAAACAGTGAATGTCTCTACTGATGCGAATGTTTTGGTATTAAATGTGATGAGCAAAATTCCTCTGGTTTCTTGGGAAAGCATCTTTCTCTTTTGATTTTTAAATTCTCTATTTTTAATCTTATACTATGTGTCTTTTATCTTACTGGATTAAACACAGATTAAATACAGATTTTATATAGCTGTCCTGAATATATCAGGCTTTTTCAATGAGGCTTTGATCTATTTTGAAGCCTTTGAAACTTGACATGGATGAAATGTCAATGTATTCATGGTGTAACGCAGTGAGGAGTGTGGAAGCTTCTTCTACTATCTTTGAGAGTTTATTAGAGAAATGATGCCTGACAAGAACTACACGTTATAGAAGAATTGTTAATTTTGAAATTAGCTATGGCAGATCTACTTAAAGAAGTTTATAGGAGGGAAAAGTGCTCTCAAAATCATCTGAAATGAAGCCTGCAGTGAAGATATGGCAGAAAGGCTGATGGGGGAATATATTAGTTCTACCTGCTTTAATCCATTTGTTACCAGGAGGGAACTTAAACAGTGTGCAGATTAATGAAGCATTTGAGTCAGATATATACTGATGAACCTGTGCCTGCTTCTCTACCCTTTGTTGCTGCGGAACCAGAGAGATGTGAAATTGCCAAAGAACTTACACCCTCCTCAGAGTTCCTCTGATAGTCAATTAGAAAATAAAATTGAACATTTAGGAAATGAGGTCCCAGCTTTCTGATCACAGGCAATGCGTGAAAGGCTGCTTTTTCTGGTGTGTACTTTGCTAATGTGTGTGGTGGTGGTACATTTAGTAAACTGTTAAGTATGAGAGTGTATGGAGTGAAAGTCACTCCCCCAAGAAGCCTGACTAATCAGGTGGCATGCAGAGAAATTTTCAGGTATTTGTTACCTCTCAACCTGAAATGAGGACATGTGCAGAGCTTTCACCATGGCTATTTCAGTTTATAGAAACAGGAATGGTATATGCACCAAAGTTATTTCACACTAGCGTATGTGGTCCTAAGACCCAGATCCTGACTGAACATTTAAAATCAGCGTCCTTTAAAATCAGCTCTATAACATCCTATCCAAGAGTGTTATTTCCCCTCTCCCCTTCCTTCACAGCATGTAGGAGATACAGAACGGCCTTGCTGCTGTGCCACCCACGAAAGGAACAGTTTGAGCCCCTGTGTGAAGACAGCCATCTACCATAGCTGTCAGTGGCTAGGCAGCGAGTGAATTACAGAGCATCATCAGACTAGGAATGATGTTTGGAAATGTCATGGTTTAACCGCCAGCAGCTAAGACCCGCACAGCTGCTCTCTCACTCCCCTGCCAGTGGGATGGCGGAAAGAATCACAAGGGTAAAAGTGAGAAAACTTGTGAGTTGAGATGAAGACAGCTTAACAGGTAAAGCAAAAGCTGTGCACACAAGCAGAACAAAACAAGGGATTCATTCACTACCTCCCATCACCAGGCAGGTGCTCAACCATCTCTGGGATAGCAGGGCTTCATTATGTGTAAAGGTTACTTGGGAAGACAAATGCCACTTCTCTAAACATCCCCCGCTTCCTTCTTCTCACAGCTTTTATTGATGAGCATGATGTCATATGGTGTGGGACAGTCTTTGTGTCAGTTGGGGTCAGATGTCCCGCCTGTGTCCCCTCCCAGCATGGTCTTTAGTTACTGGTTCTGTAAGGTGCAATGCGTTCTCATTTTCCTGTTGACTGATGAGAAAATGTAATGGGTGCTGAGTGTTAGGGTATCGCAGTTTTACTGTCTTGGTGATCTAATGAGTCCACTTGTCTGCTTTTTCTGTGTACTGTAATTTTGCCTAAAGTTGCCTCATTACTGGAAAAAACTAGAAAGCTTAAAAATGCATACTTTGTTCTTTGAAAGTTGCCAGAAGGTTTGTTTACCTTCTTTTGCGTTCGGGGATACTTTGCAATTTATTGTATTTTACCATGAGTCCTTTCATTCTTATAGGCATGTAAAATCATGATTCTATTCTTATTTTTTACTGTTCAACTTGTTAAATGCTATTACAACATCTTTTAATGCTTTCTGTCTGATAGAAAACAATAATTGAATAGCAAAGGTAACAGAAAAACGTTTAGCCAGTGTGTGTTCTTTCTGTGGCTGACTATAAACTAAAGATACTAGCTTGCAAATGGTGCACTTAGGAAGGCAGATTCTGCTGTAGTGAATTTTGCAAGCAGCAGACGGGATTCCTAGAAAAACCCTTTGTATCTCTTGGGACAATTTTTGCCTTGAAAATCACAGGTCTTTTTCAGTTCAGCTGCGTCTACAATGCTCTACACTGATGTAGTCTGAGTATTGAAAGCATAAGGAGCTGTATGTCACTGTTGTTCAGCCAACTAAAAGAAATATAAAACAAGTAATAGGACAAGAGGAAATGGCCTCAAGGTGTGCCAGGGGAGGTTTAGATTGGATATTGGGAAAAATTTCTTCACAGAGAGGGTGAACAGGCTGCCCAGGCAAGTGGTTCAAGACATCCCTCAAGTGTTCAAAAACCATATTGATGAGGCCCTCAGTGACATGGTTTAGTGGTGGTCTTGGCAGTCCTGGGGTAATATCTTAAAGGTCTTTTCCAGCCTAGTTGATTCTATGATTCTATAAGATATTGGGGTAGAAAAAAACTTGGTGTTTTTCCTTTTTGTGCATGTGGAGTTTCTTTGATTGTTTTTGTTTTTCCTTTTTGGTTTGGGGTTTTGTTTCTTGGTTGTTGTTGTTGTTTCTGGTAACTAGTCCTTTATGTGGTGTGTGTAGCCAGCAGAGTTGAATTTCACACAACAGATGCACCAAAACCCAGTCACACTAAGGTTGTGGTTTAACTGAGACCAGGGCAGCAGGCAAAGGAACTTAATGGGGGGAAGGACACTCAGAGAATTTAATGTCTGTGTTGAACAGTTTCCTGATGTGGAGGTTCCAGTGGCTTCCACAAATAATGGCCAGAATAAGAGAAAGCTGGAATTTCTGCTGCTTCCCAAACTGCAGACAAGAGAGATGGTAAAAAAAAAAAAAAAAATAATCCATTTTCAGGAATATTTTTTTTTATTTTTTTTCGCTCTAAGACAGTCTGCGTACTTTAGCTGTCTTCTTTACCTTGGTGAGATAAAAATCACATTGGATATATCAGACTAGGGTTTTTTAGCAGTGAGACTGCCCTATCTTAGCAGTAAGTGGTTATTCTAAATAGAATTTCCAGTCACAAGGATGTAAGTTATTGCTAATTCTTAACTTTTTGCTAAAATTGAAGTTAAAACTTCATAGAAGAAATTTTTAAGTGATACTAATTTGACAACTTGTGAATGGCAGATTGGTGTTAATAAGGCTGAGAAAGAGGTGACTTCTACAGGTAATGTGCTTGGCAAGGAAACTGAAATAAAAAAGATCTCTGCAAAGGCATCTTGGGTCCTCAACCCAGCAATGCAGGCATGTGAAAAAGATTAGTCTTCAGAATAGCTGCATTTAACATGTTACTATTAATTGAAAAACCTTTTCCTGTCTCACCTTTCGCAACACTCTATTGTGTGACAACTCTGTACCCAGTCTCCCTGCACTGGACAGGTACAAGAATTGTATGGCCATACAGTAATCAACTGGGAAATTTATCTGTCTGAAAAATATTCAATCTTCCCTTTTTTCACCTTTCATCCTGAAAATAGTGAAGGGTACAGAATTTTGGGACTAATTGGAGATCGGACCCCACGACAGCTGACTTTTCTTGTCAGTAATGTCTCATTTGTACATAGTGCTACCATTTTTGGCAAGCCCATTTCAACTGTACAAACATGATAGCAAAACTTTTTCTGCTGCGCTTATACACTGTTACACTTGGGGAAGCAGAAGTTTGTGAAATCCGAGATCAAGAGAGCTGAGGCATGGAACTTCAATGGTTTTAAAATAAGCTGTAATGAGACTAGGCTGTGTCTTAGCTATAGTAAGAAACGTAAAAATATCTGTGTGGCAAACCCTTGTAATTACAATGAGTATATGTCTACATTTATAGCTTGACGACAAAAATAGTTTTTATACGCATAGTCCAGTGTTTTGTTTTAGCTGTGCCTATAAAAACTATCTTAGAAGTGTAAGAGTGTAAATTATTTATAAGAAATAATCTATTTCTAGGCAAATAATGATATACAAACCTTTTGTGACAGGGGATCAGTTTTCTCTTTGTGACTTTTTTAGTTTGATTTTTCCTCCATCTTTCTCAGACACACAAAACCTTGAAAAATTCTTCAATGCCACTGTTAAAGCTCAGTTCACAGCGCACTTGGTTTATCTATCTGCTTTTTAATCTCCCAATTAAAAAAACTTTTAGAATGGGTTTTGTTTTATGGGGTTTTTTTTTGTTTGTTTTTTTTGGAAAACTTTCTCTTGACATCCTGGTTCTTCTTGAAGTCCTGTTCAGAACTGACAAGTCATCACTTAAGAGGCCTTGCTCCTCCAGATTTTCATTTTAACTGCTCTGAAAATTGCAGCCTTGATTTCATCAAGCCAGGGTATTTTTAATCAAGCTGACGACTATGTTTTCTAACCTTGAATTAGATTCTGGTAACTGAAAAAGGCAGTAATAGGAACGTTCTCAGGTTCTAGACTATGTTCACCATGCTTCTTTTGAAAACATCATTAAGTACCTTACACATAGGAATCAAGTGACATTGCCCTTCCCTAAGAGCTTTTATGAAGGTATTAATTTTCTTACATGGATGAGTTACAGGGAAAACACTATTTCCTCTGTGTAGACAAACTCAGCTTTTATATGTTTATGTATCTTTTGGGCCAGAGGTCATGATAGATGCAACCCCAAATTTCCTCAATAAAATCTTTTTCTTTCTGTGTTCCATAATGCAATTCTTTCTTCCCTGTTGCTTAATTCTCTCTTACCTATTCTTGATCTTATATACGAAGACAGTAATTATTTATCCATATGATTTTGCAATGCTGCAAATATTCTTTCACTTTCTTCCAGACAATTTAAAATCTGATTCCTTACACCAATCTTCATTAACTGTCCCAAAAGAAAGGACTGACTTTTACATTTATAGCTCACTGTAAAGTTCTGTTATTTCCTGTCTTTGAGTATTTGTGCTTCTGTTTGGTCTTTGAAGAATAATGCTGCTAGGATATTGACCTATCATGCTGTGCAAAGTACATAACCCTCATATTTCTGTGATGGAGTTCCATAGTTCACACACTCTGCCAGACTAACACGTCATCATCAGAACCTCCTTTAATATAAACCAGCTATTTGGTAGATTTTCCTTAAGCTGGTATTTATTCTTGTAGAAACAGAGAAAAGTATGATTTAAATTTTGTGTTGTTTCCATAAGGCTTTAGCTTCTATAGAAGTTTCATCTTTTTTTTTTTTTTTTTTTTTAAGAGCTTTTGGCTTTTATTCAAGACTTTTTTTTCTAACTCCCAATTTCTTGTTGTATTTATCCCTCTAGATCCCAAAGCCCTCATGAAATAGATGCCTTTTTTTCTGGTCTTTTCATGCTTGAACTACTCAGGACAGACTTTCTGTTCTATAACGTGTTTGCTGGATCTATATTATTTTGTGTCTGGACTCTACTGGCTAATAATCGGCTCTACATTTGGCTTGTTTGAAGCGACTAGTTTCACATGAAATTCTTGCACTGCTAGAAGTGAGTGGGAGAAGTGAGTGGAAAAGAAAAAAAACATTTTTTCTTTTGGAGTTTAACCTTTCTTATTCTGTGAAAAATGTTTCAGAATGTAAGCAATACCTGTTTTCCCTGTTCAGAAGGTGAGGTAGCTTTCAATCAGCCATCCCCTTCAGAGATGCCCACGGCTATACTACTCTAAGACAAAGTTTCAAAATTTTCAGATTTTGAGTCAAGGGGGAATGTGAATACATTGAGTTGAGTGGAAATGGCAGTGACAATTTTCTTCTGCAACAGAAAAAATCATGCATCATCAATCTTCTTTGCAGCTTTCAAATGGACAAAGGAGAGTTTTCAATTTTGATAGCAGATTAAGAACTAATAAAAAAAGAATTTTCAAATTTTTTTATTTCACTTTTAATATTTTTATTCCCCCCTCCCCCCCCCATCTTGTCAGTACATCTAAAAGCCTCCATCAATAATCAGTGTTAGATAAGGAAAAAAATCCAATCATTAGTAATTATTTACCCCAACTCAATTTGTATTATTCTTCTATGATTAAGATCACATACTTGTGCTTCTTGTTATAATATATCTGAGACTGGGGACAAAAGCTCTTTGATTCTTTCAGTATGCTAGTATCATGTGTGCCCATTTATTTAGTGACAATGATCTAGATCATCTGGTGTTGCAGAATCTGTTTGAAAATGGAGATAAGTACTAATCACAAAAAGTTATCCATTATTTTACTACTCCTCTTACTTAAAAAATATTATGTAAGAATGGTTATTCTTTGACCTGACTAACGACTTGTACAGATCACTCTCACTGCTTCACTGAAATAAATTATAATGGTTATGTGACTGATAATTTAGAGAATATTTATTATGTTAAAAACTGTGTTTAAATGCCTAAATGAATTTGATGAAACATGCTTCCTCAGAATACTTTTAATGTTGCCTTTCTAAAGTACATGATTTTTTTTCTTGCTTGATTGATATCACACAACAGGCTAAAGTGATAAACCGTGGTTTGTCGGAGGAGCGACCCAAATCAAGAAGACAATCTCAATATGAGTTACGCTTCTTGTTCGATTTATTGCACAAGCTCACCTAATTTATACCATTGGTGATAGTTCACGCAACAGCAATACATCTTTCATTGGCTACATAAACCTGTCCACGCGCCTGTCTATACATTGCTATTGGCTAAGCTACATTTTACACACATATCTCTGCAACAGCAGGGTGCATGCCTTGTCATAAGCGGTGCATTCCTTGTGGCCAGCAAGCTCCTGTTTCAACGTTCTGTTTACATTTCTTCGACTCCAGGCCTCCTTGGCTCAGCTGAGTCAGAGAGAGTCCAAGGCTGTCTTACTCGACTCCAATCCTGGGTTGTGCAGGCCTTCATGCGAGTCAGAATTTATGTTACCTAACCACTGCTCCACAATTCCCCTGTTTTTCTTTTGCACAACCCAGGATGCTTCCTGTCGCACAAAGAAAATTCTGCTAAGTGATCTACTAAGTAAGCGTTTCAAACATTGTAATAAGCAAGGTATCAATAGTAAAACAAAAACAAAAGCAATCAATCCACATATGCATGCCTTAATCAAACTATGTAGCCAACCACTTAACCCCCAGGTTGTGCTGTAGCCCATACAAACTTAGAATACTTATCTACCGTAACATGTACATAACGCAAGTGCCCAAACTCAGAGACATGAGTGACATCCATTTGCCACAGCTCCAAAGCCCTCAAACCCCGATGGCTGACCCCAAGTCCAAGTCCTCATCCATGACTGCTGCACTGAGGACAACTTCAAACAATTCCGGTGGCTTCAGTTCATGTTAGTCGATACTGTCGCCGTAGGCCTCGTGCATTTTGATGGAACGGAGCATTGTGTGCAGTTCTGGTGTCCTCAACATAAAAAGGACATGGAAGTGTTGGAACAAGTCCAGAGGAGGGCCACAAGAATGATCAGGGGGCTGGAGCACCTCCCATATGAAGATCAACTGAGAAAGTTGGGACTGTTAGCCTGGGGAAGAGAAGGCTGCATGGAGAACTTAGCAGCCTTCCAGTATCTGAAGGGGGCATATAGGGATGCTGGGGATGGATTCTTCATTAGGGACTGTAGTGATAGGACAAGGGGTAAGGGTTTGAAACTTAAACAGGGGAAGTTTAGATTGGATATAAGGAGGAAATTCTTTCCTGTTAGGGTGGTGAGGCACTGGAATAGGTTGCCCAAGGAGGTTGTGATTGCTCCATCCCTGGCAGTATTCAAGGCCAGGTTGGACGAGGCCTTGGGTGATATGGTTTAGAGTGAGGTGTCCCTGCCCATGGCAGGGGGGTTGGAACTTCCTTTCCAACCCTAACTATTCTATGATTCTATGATTCTGTGTGCCATCCGTGCAGCATCAAATTGACTGACGACAGGACGAACATGGCATACGAGTTTATCTGCTTTTGCGTTACCTTCAGCTAACCCATCTTGACTTTTGTGGCTCCAAATATGAATGATGTAATATTCTGATGAATGCTGGCGGATAGCTTGTTAAGGTTGTTGAAAAAGAGTCATAATACGCTTATTCCACGTTTCTCTAATAAATGCATCTTCGGTTCGTTGTACTACGCCCACCACATATAACAAATCAGTGACCACATCAAGCGGGACGTGTAACCAGTACAATATTGCCCAAACAACCGCAGCTAACTCTAAAGTTTGTAATGAATCTCCTGACCTTGCAAAAGTTTGTGATGTTTCCATTGATTGCCCTGGCACCATATGACCACTGCACTAGCCGATTTTTTTCCCTGTATCTGCATACACACTTAGCCCTCCCTGAATGGGTCTCATGGATAACTTTGGTCGTGTTATCCATGCATTGGACAATAGCAATGAGGCTTCTTTTCAGTTAGGTATATCCACCGAGACTTTCCCTTCATATTGCAGCAAGGCCATCTGCAGGTTAACGGAATGCCGCATTACCCACTCTAGATCCTCCACAGCTGTAGGAACATAAATGCTAGCTGGCTGTTCTCCTGAAATGGCAAGTATGCATGTTCTTCCTTTTCTAATGATCTGTC
This sequence comes from Neopsephotus bourkii, assembly GCF_033783945.1. Lineage (NCBI taxonomy): Eukaryota > Metazoa > Chordata > Aves > Psittaciformes > Psittacidae > Neopsephotus > Neopsephotus bourkii. The sequence goes on from NW_026900741.1 coordinate 38,055, forward strand.
CAACCTCTTCCATGCGTGTTTGAATGCCCTTGCGAGCTTGCAATGGCAAAAATAACCATTCCAAAACATCCAAGATGTCTCCCCCGCTTTTCTTTTGCCATTGCAAGATCACAGCAAACACTGACTGTGCATGAGAGACGACCATTGTTCTTCAGAAACGACTACTGGTTTGTCAGATTGTGCACCCTTTAGCAAAGGACATAAAGGCATTAGCTGTTTGCTAGTAATTCCAATAAGAGGCTGGACCCATTGCAAATCCCCCATTAGGGTTTGAACATCGGTCAACGTCCTCAGCTCTAGATCCAATTCTACTTTTTGGGGCCGTACAACAGAATCAGATATAAGCCAACCCAAAGGTTTGGCATGGCATGTGTCCTCACTGCTCCACACCTGCTGGGTTGCAGCCAGCAGTGGAGCTAAAGGTTCTTTTTGGTGGCAAACACAGAGGCCAGCCCAGTCTTGCCCTTGATTGTGGTAGCAGGCATTTGGTCAGCCTCAATCCTTGCACCTTATTGTCAATGCAGAGTTTCACCTGTTTCATCCAGTAACAAGCTGTTATAATGGCAAAGCACACACACAGACTTACATTAGCAGAGTAACTATTACAGGGTGCAGCAACATGTTGAAGATGCTGATGCCAGCAAGGGACTAGCCAAAGAAATTTCTTACCAGTGGAATTCTCCCCCCTCTTAATTTACCATTGTATTAGGATATTTCTATCTTTTGCCTTAGCATTTTCTAGCAGCTACTACAAATTTGCATACTCTGACATCTCCTTTACAAGTGACAAATCTATACAATACAAGGTGTAGTTTCTTATTAGTAACTGGCTAGTCAATACAGGTGGTTTTATACACAAAATCACAGCATCTAACAATAGCTACTTTACAAGCACACATATTCAAGCTGTTACTTTTCAGTTGCTCCCAAATGTTGTTTAGCAATCATTGGTTTTTCTCTTCCTCTATCTCATTCTGCTTGGGGTATTCACATTCAGCTCCTGTAGCTGAGGCATCACGTTCCTCCATTCGTCTGTCCAGATCATGGCAAGGCTTGACAAACTTTGCAGGCATTGGCCATGGACCTTTAGGCAGAAGGACACAAATATACCTCCTCCTCCAGGTAATCAGTTCTTGAGAAGTAGATAGGTTCTGTATCTGCCACCCTGATGCTGCTTAGGTGACGGCTCGTAAGGCTTGTGGTTGCAGTACCCCTCTCGCTTTTTCAGTTAGCAGTTCTTGTTTCAACTGATCTATCTGTTCCTCCAAGTCTTGGATTCATCCCCAGGTTACTTTAAACATATTAAGCTTGGTTTTGTTTTCTTTTGTTTTGTTTTTTCTCTCGTTGGCTCTGGTGTCCATCCTGGTCCTTCCACCAGTGGAGCACCTGGAGCCAAATTGGAGGGCAGCTGTTTTTGAACATGGGGACCAAACTCTTACGAAATAAATTTATTTTTTTTCCAAAGTCGCTCACCCTCACAGCTACAAATGCTTGCCTGCCTGGCAGCAGCTATAAACGCCTGCCTGCTGGGCAGCAGCTACAGCTGCCTGCCTGCTTCAGTAGCAACCATAAATATCTGCCGGCAACTGCACTTTTGCATTAACCCTTTCTTGCCTGAAGTGTTAAACTACTATCTATTAGAAACTTTTACATGAACCCAACAACAAAAAATACACAGAACACCATCTGCCCTCAACACACACACACACACACACACACACACACACACACACACATATGGGATCCCACAAGCACAGTCCACACAACTACAATATTTGAAGCACAAAATCCAATCATTACTTCCACTACACAATCCCACATACAGAACATGGCACAAGGACCCTGTGGAGACTAAGAAGAAAACCAGCTCCAAGAAGCATCATCACAGTGCAAGGTGGCAGGCCCACCTTAGGACACTTAGGACAACCTTAGCGGGTGTCCCCGCAGAGGCTCTACCTCCCCCACATCGCATGAGGCTTGGGCTTTTATACTGACCAAAATGCACACTCATTCTGACACAGGTGGCCAGGCTATGTTGGAAGAAGTGGCCAGCGGTATTTATAAAGGTCTCCAAAGGCCAGTAGAAACCTGGACATACTTATATTTACCAACTTCTAGTACATAAGTATCACAGAGAGACTGTATTACATGAGTTGTATATGGGGTCATAAGTCCACAGTCCATCACAGTCTGCCTGATACCTGTGATAAGAGCATGCGAAAGACCTTTGCACCACCAAAAAAGCACACAATACGTCTGTAGCCTGCACTGGTCTTGCCTCCCTGGAGCTTCGGGGGTGGGGAGAGGTTCTTTTTGAACAACATTCAACTGTCTTGTGGCCAAATTTGTCACATCTAATACATTTGTCTGCAAAACCAGTAACACTACCGGGGGGGGGGGGGGGGGGCAGGTTGCTGAACTAATTTTATTTACAGTACACTGTTTCTTTTTAAAATGTCCCATTCATCCACAATTATAACATCTCATACCTTTAGTGCCCCTATGATCGCCCTAACCTTATTGTAGAAGGGGTTTAACAGCAGCAGCAAAGGCAGTAGCCATGTATCCAGCCTTTTCCTCTGCTGTGCTCACTTTAAATCATATCTGAAGGTGGGGAGTAAGCAACAATTGAGGTATCATACAGATATTATATGGTGCTAGGATATATGCAGAAAAAACATGTGCGATAGTTGCCTCAGTACACGATGATTTTAACCTGTAGGATGTTACCAGTTGACGTGCCTTCTTTACTACCTTTAAATCCAATGTCTCCCACTCCTTTCCCCCCTGTGGAGTGTTAAACACCAGGTATGCCGAGGGACCCATAGCTGCAAATTCCCCCATAACAATTGCATCTTTGATCATCCCACACCAACGTTTAGCAGGGTTATTACCATAATCCCCCACTCCGTGCCCTCCCTCCCGCTCCCCTTTCTTTACTACTGGATTGTAGGAGGGTGGAGCAGAGGGTTCGGAGGTTTCTTTTGCCTCCAATACTTTAATTTCTTCAGCAGCTGTCGCAGTTGTCCATCCCTGAGGCTGGTTCGCATCTGCCAACGAGCCGAACTGTCTGAATCGTCTGAGTCTGAGTTGGAATCAGGAAGGGGAGGGTACAAGTCCGGTTCTGCCAGAGACTCTGGGTCTGGTTCTAATTCTGATTCAGGGTCTCCTTCCTCTGGGTCGGAGGTGACCGCGTTTGCACTCTCTGCCTGTACTTTCGGGCGTGTCATTTCACTTTATCTTCCCCCTTATGCTGAGGAGGCTTCTGCGATGCCGTGCCAGGCACAACAGTGGGGGGCAAATACCATAGACGTAGTACTCTTCTCTACCTCTGACTGACTTTGCGAAGGAGCAGCGGCCAGGAAAACAGATGCCACTGCTGCCCGTTTCGATTTCATTTCCTTTAAAGTCTCAATTATCCATCTCCATAACGTAGAACACTTCAGGGCTTCCTTTGTCCCTTTACTAACCTCATCCCACAATGCCAGGCCTATATATTCCCATTCAGAAACCTCAAAGGTATCTTGCGCTGTGGGGATAAAGCCATGATCACGGGCCCACTTTAACAGCCTCTGTAAGGCGGCACTATCATGTTGCAGTCCTCTCTTAGAGAATATGTTGGAGGAGCTCCATCACTGCCTGTTCCTCTTTGAATAGTAAGTGCCCCTTCTCCTCCCCAGCTGCTCACCTGATCAGGGCGAGATCCCACAAAGAGTCCCCAGTTTCCCTCTATTCAGCAATGCTGAACATTAGATGTGGGTCCTTAAGATGTCCTTTATCCTTCGCCCACCGACATAGCTCTCTGAGCTTTTTCATACTCACACTAGCCTCTCGCTTAGCAAGTAATTGTTCAGAAAGTGTGAGTGCCGCCTCTCGATCCATGGGGGATTTTAAAGTGCGGTCTTACCCATGCAGGTGTGGGTGCGCAGGCCACATCAGCTGTCACTCCTAGCCGAGCTTCACTGCTTTTGCCAGTAGCTGAGCTGTGCCACTTTTGCCAGTAGCCAAGCTGCGCTGCTTTCGCCAGTAGCCGAGCTTCACTGCTTTTGCTAGTAGACGCTTCCTGCACTGCCGGCTCCTCTGCTTCCGCTGTCTGTGCCTTTGCTGCAACGGCCGGAGAGTTTGGAGAATTCCGAGTCCCACCTCGAGTCCCTGTTCGGGTGCCAAATGTCAGAAGAGCGACCCGAATCAAGAAGACAATCTCAATGTGAGTTAAGCTTCTTGTTCGATTTATTGCACAAGCTCACCTAATTTATACCATTGGTGATAGTTCACGCAACAGCAGTACATCTTTCATTGGCTACATAAACCTGTCCGTGCGCCTGTCTATACATTGCTGTTGTCTAAGCTAAATTTTACACACATATCTCTGCAACAGCAGGGTGCATGCCTTGCAATAAGCGGTGCATTCCTTGTGGCCAACAAGCTCCTGTTTCAACGTTCTGTTTACATTTCTTCGACTCCAGGCCTCCTTGGCTCAGCTGAGTCAGAGAGAGTTCAAGGCTGTCTTACTCGACTCCAATCCTGGGTTGTGCAGGCCTTCATGCGAGTCAGAATTTATGTTACCTAACCACTGCTCCACAATGGTTAACGTCAGAGGAAGAAGTAATGAATTAATGAGCATAGTCAGTATTTTAAGTAAATTAATTTGGCATACACTTGCAAATTTTGTTTCATAACAATCTGGAAATTGATACTAAATTATAACATATATCCTAAATATGAACATTTTGCTTTTCTGTTAGTATTTGAAACTGATCCTCTCACAAGATCCCTGAGATAAAATCCTGTAGGAACATTAGCAGTGAATGTGCATGACTCAAAGCGTATATTTTGAATTTTAAAAACGGGCAACCACTCTTGCAAAGAGATCTGTTGCATGTAAACATCATTGGGACTTAATGCTGGGTTGGGGGTGGTTTACATAAGGAACATTTTTTACTTTTACAGACCAACCCTTTAACCACTTATATTCCTAATTTTGAAATGTTGTGATTAGATTTTAAAATGAAATGCAGTTACTTAAGAAGGATTTTAACTAGAAGTTGAACAAATTCTGGATCAGCATTGTTCTATCTTTTAAACAGGGCTGGGATACACTTTGTGACAGCATCCCTAGTGTACTGCTGAACTGAATTTTCTTTTTCTCTTACTGTAGACATAAAGATCATTACTTTTTTCCAGACAACACTGTATAGACCATTGTAAGCTGAAGAGCACTACTATTACTAGTTAAACAAGCCAAAATAAAGAATGAGGGAAAACAAACTTGTTTGGGCTTGCTATACAGTGTGGTTAAGGCTTGGTTAAATCAGGAAAGCATGGCCTATATGCTGGAGGCATATGATGTTAACAGTACCTGTCTCACCTTTTCTGTTTCTGCCTCTTGCTGACTGTCTTGCTCCTAAGTACTGCTTGTCTAGTTAGCCACAATGACCATTTCAAATTATTACCTTTTTCTCCATAGGTTGTCCATAAAAGAGCATTGCTCTCCGATATAGACATAAAAGTGTGGTGAGACTTAAAGAACATTTCAGGTAATTTTTTCACTGGAAGAAGGTACTTAAGGCACTGACACTGATCTTCAATTGTGTTATGTTCTTCATTACTATAACTAGATGTCAACAAATTTGAATGTATGTCTGAATTCTGTGATCATGAATTATAAAATGGATCACATGTTGACAGAGGCAGAGATTTTAATTTTTATTTTGTCACAGTATCACAGTATCACAGTATGTCAGAGATTGGAAGGGACCTCAAAAGATCATCTAGTCCAATCCCCCTGCCAGAGCAGGAACACCTAGATAAGGTTACACAGGAACGTGTCCGGGCAGGTTATGAATGTCTCCAGAGAAGGAGACTCCACAACCTCCCTGGGCAGCCTGTTCCAGTGTTCTGTCACCCTCACTGAGAAGAAGTTTCTTCTCAAGTTTAAGTGGAACCTCTTGTGTTCCAGTTTGTACCCATTGTCCCTTGTCCTATCATTGTTTGCCACTGAGAAGAGCCTGGCTCCATCCTCGTGACACTCCACTTTATATATTTATATACACTAATAAGGTCACCCCTCAATCTCCTCTTCTCCAAACTAGAGAGACCCAGCTCCCTCAGTCTTTCCTCATAAGGGAGATGCTCCACTCCCTTAATCATCTTAGTTGCTCTGCGCTGGACTCTCTCCAGCAGGTCCCTGTCCTTCTTAAACTGAGGGGCCCAGAACTGGACACAATATTCCAGATGAGGTCTCACCAGGGCAGAGTAGAGGGGAAGGAGGACCTCTCTCAACCTACTAACCACCCCCCTTATAATACACACCAAAGTGTCATTAAGGTCAGGAACATCTCTTTAGGTTTGAAATACCCTAAAAATTTCCAGACTATTAGTGTACTCTTACCAGAGAATGCTAACTAAACTGGAATGCTTTCAGTGACCTACATCCATGCTGATTGCCTGTTTCATTCTTGCTTGTCCTTAACCAAAGAAAATACATATCAACAGTAATGAAAATTGAAAGTAGGTCAGCCTAAAAACCCTCCCCACCAAAATCAGAACAGGATATATGTTTTTCAGAGAAAAATGAGAAATAAACATGTAAATGAAAGGCAGTTGAGGATTTTATAGTATTAGCAGATAATTATTAAATTATCTCTTCGGCATGGTATATCCTCCACTCCTGGAAACCAAAGACACTACAAATAAATGACTTCTATTTTCCTTGAAAGGATTTGAACAAGATATTAGAATTTACTTAGCTGATTTTTAAATTCTCCTTTCCTTTCAGTGGGCTTAGCAAGTAGGTGTGAGCAGTCAAGACAGGAACTGCAAATGTTTCAGCAAAATCTGGAAGAACATTCATACTTAGTAGAACACAGTATTGGATTAATGAAATATTTTACTTCCCATGTGGAGGCTTTAATCCTATCTCAAAGGGGGATGAATGTATGCATCATCATTGGGTGTTTGCTGTAATTTACATACAAATAAAATTTAAAGCATGTTCCTTTGATACGTACTTCTGAGAAATGGGTTCTGATAGAAGAACATGTGCTTTGTACAACTAAAGTCCCAGTTTTAGCTCCACTTAGCAGATCGCTCTTCTGTGGTTGTGATCCATGAATGTTTGAAACCTTTGGATTGAAACACATGAATTAAGATTGTAATCTTTATTTAACATGTAATATTACTTTAGACTTCAAACTCACAGGGCCTATACAAGATAGTGGCTTCTCAGTGAACAGATCCATTTTTGAATTGACAGCCATTTGAGGGCTTGTTTATCTATATCATTACCAGAAAAGGCTTCTCAGTCTCCTTGTGCTTCTGTAGACTATGCATCTGAACTCCCACACCCAGGGGAATTTTGTTGCAAATTGTACTGACATAAACTGTGATCATTTCAGCTCTGTCATGTACAAGTTTTCTGTATCAGAACTGAGAGGGAAATAGGAAGCCTTTCAAAAAAAGACATTTTCTCTGGGTAAATAAATGAAAGAAAAGAATACATGAGAAGGCTTTTAGTGTCTGTAGAACTGGGTCTGGCTGAGGTGAAGTTGTGAAGTTAACTGTCTTCTGTCTGGAGCTGTTTCGCACTGATAGCTAAAACAGTGCTGACTACACACCAGTCTTTTGGCTGCTCCTGAGCAACGTTTTACATAGCAACAAGGCTTTCCTCTCTCTGCTCATTCCTTGGCAAAGGCCAGTATATTATGGGTGGGCAAGAGTTTATGAAGGAACACAGCTGGGACAGCTGTCCCCAAACTGGCCACAAGGATGTCCCACAATACATGAAACAGGCTGCCCAAAGAAATGGTTGCATCACCATCCCTGAAGCTATTCAAAAGCTGTGTAGCTATGGTGCTTAAGGTCAAGGTTTAGTGGTGGACATGGCAGCCAGGTGAGAGGTTTACGGTGGTTCTTCTATAAGTTAAATGATTCTATAATTGCATAACATCATGTCTGGCAATAAAAGCTCAAGAAAAGAAGGAGGAAGGAGGGACATTAGTAGTTACGGCATTTGACTTCCCAAGCAACATTAGGTGTGCTTAGGCCTTTCTTTCCAGGAAGTGCCTGAACATCTGCCTGCCCATCAGAAGTAGTGAATTCATTTCACTTTTTGTTCTGTTTGTGTGCATACTTTTCTTATTAAGCCATCTTCATCTTGATCCATGAGTCTTTTACCTTCCTTCTCTCTACAACCACAAAGCAAGGAAAGGGGAGCGCTTGAAAAGAAGGGTGGGTGTTTGGCTGCTATCTGGGGCCAATTCACCATGGTCCTTTTTGTCACCCAACTCAGGGATCAAGGAATTCAAGATAATGACAGCAACTGGGAGAGGCAATGGGCAAAACTTGGACTGGACAATGTTCGAAAGTGAAATAATTGTGGGGGAGCATTTGTTGTAAGGAGGTGGAATGAGGAGGGGCAAATTTTCTCTGTATGTGAACAGTACATTTTTTTCCAGTGTTGAGATGATGTTACTTTAATTTTGTTTTGCATAATTTTGTCATTGTTGATGTAAGTGTAGTTTATGAAAAGTGTGTGATAAATGTGTATTTTAACAACAATCTTAGATACGTGTTTCACTGAAGTGAGAGGTGGAAAGTATGGTGTTTATGTGCCAGTGAAGGGACTGCAGGGGTGGCCCTTGTGAGGCTGCCTTGTGCCAGATACAGCAGGTGCCAACTGTACCCAACCCATGCACCGCAGAGGCAGAACATGACTTCATGCAGCAACCAAGATGGTGGCACCTCTGGGGAAGAGTATTTAGGAGCAAGTAGTGAGAAAAATAGGAGAGAAGCAGCTCTGCAGACACCAGTGTCAGTGCAGAAGGAGGGGTCAAGGCACCAGAACACAGATTTCTGCAGCCCATGAGGGAGCAGATATCCATGCTGCAGCCTAGGACTGCAGCTGCAGGAGGTGGACATGTCCTTAAGGAAGCTGCAGCTCATGCAGGAGGAGGTTCATGTCAGAAGAGCTCTGCAGTACCACACAAGCACATGAGGTAAAAGCAAAAGAGGGAATGAATACAAGATTTAGTTGAAAACATAAGTCTTTTAAATCTTAAGATAGCATTGACAGGAAAGAGATTAAACCAGGTACGCTAAATCTTAAACTACCACTGTCAGCAAAACAAACAATGAAGTACAGTGCTAAATAACAGAAAATAGAAAAATTAATAGCATTACATTAATCGGTAGAATTTTTTTCTTGGTAGTAAATTACATAAGTAATTTTTATCTTGCTTTGCAGTGGGCTTGTGCTAGGATAGTTATTGAATTGGGGCATAGATTCATAATTTATAATAGATTACAATTGCTGGCACACAAAACATTAATGCTTAACAGACTCTGGAGATCATGGGTTCTGTATTGTTTTTCATGAAGGCTTATACAGAAAGTGATTGTATTGTGAACTGTCCTTTTATTTCCCCTGTATAATAATTTAGGTTCTTTGCTGTTCCAACATCTTCAGTACTTTTCACCGTTTCTCAAACACAGGAAAAAGAGTTTTAAGTTCATTATTGTGAATTTTACAAAGAAAGACTTTCTCGATAAGGCTGCTTGGTAATGTTGATCAAGAAATTTGTATTTCCTTTAGACACCTGGTTTTCCTTTAATGTTGGTTTTACTTTTCCAGAAGTCTACTTAGAAAGCTCCTTTCTGTTTTACCATTTTTAAGCAAGGAAAGAAGACTGCAAATAGAGGATCAGTATTGGCTCTATAAACAATTTAAAGTTACACTCTATTTGTCAGCAACAAGCTGACTGGTAAACTACAGTCAAATGCTACCTAAAATAAATAAATTATTTTAGCAATAGTTTACCAATACTGATGAAAGATGATCAAGACAAACCCTAGTATAAGTAATAAAAGAGCAATGTTTCTGTTCCAATAAAAAATATTTAAGGTAAACTCCACTTGCCTGTTGTTTATAATCATGTGTTTCTGAGTTTTGTACTTCTATGGGACACAAATACCATGCATACGCAATTTAACTGTTGAGACAGAGAAAAAAAGGCAAACTGATCATCTCAATGAGTGTGGAAGAGATTGTGAATGGTCTGCCACTGAGTCAGAAGCTTCGCATTATACAGACTCCATCTCCCACCAGAGACCATACCTAGACAGAAGATTTCAGCATTCTGGAGCAAAGAGTTTGCTTGCTCTGCGTTTCATATTGTCAGTCTATGTACAGAAATGCTTAGAGAGGTTTTACTTCTCATAGAGCCATAGAACAGTTAGGGTTAGAAAGGACCTTAAGATCATCTAGTTCCACCCCTGCTCCCAGGGGCAGGAACACCTCACACTAAACCATGCCACCCAAGGCTCTGTCCAACATGGCCTTGAATACCACCAGGGACGGAGCATTCACAACATCCCTGGGCAACCCATTCCAGTGCCTCACTACCATAACAGTAAAGAACTTCTTCCTTACAGCCAATATAAACTTCCCTTGTTTAAGTTTTAACTCGCTACCCCTTGTCCTATCGCTACAGTCCCTAATGAAGAGTCCATCCCCAGCATCCCTATAGCCACCCTTCAGATATAGGAAGGTTGTCATGAGGTCTCCACGCAGCCTTCTCTTCTCCAGGCTGAACAGACCCAAGTTTCTCAGACTACCTTCTGAAGTGCTCCAGTCCCCTGATCCTCCTTGTGGCCCTCCTCTGGAATTGTTCCAGCACTTCCATGTCCATTTTATGTTGAGGACACCAGAACTGCACACAATACACCAAGTGAGGTCTCATGAGAGCAGAGTAGAGGGGTAGGATCACCTCCTTCGACCTGCTGGTCACGTTCCTTTTGATGTAGCCCAGGATACGGTTGGCTTTCTGGGCTGCGAGCACACACTTGTAGCTCATGTTCATTTTCTCATCGACCAACACCCCCAAGTCCTCCGCAGGGCTTCTCTGAATATCTTCTCTGCCCAACCTGTAGCCTGTACCTGGGATTGCTACAACCTAGGTGTAGGACCTTGCACTAAGCATGGTTAAACTTCATGAGGTTGGCATCAACCCTCCTTACAAGCGTGTCAAGGTCCCTCTGGATTTCACTCCTTCCCTCCAGTGTATCAACTGAACCACACAGCTTGGTGTCAGCAAACTTGCTGAGGGCGCACTCAATCCCACTGTCCATGTCACTGACAAAGATGTTGAACAAGACCGGTCCCAACGTTGATCCCTGAAGGACACCACTCATTACTGGTCTCCCACTGGACATGGAGCCATTGACCACAATCTTTTGTGTGTGGCCATCCAGCCAGTTCCTTATTCACTCAGTGGTCCACCTATCAAATTGATGTCTCTCCAGTTTAGAGACAAGGATGTCATGTGGGACAGTGTCAAATGCTTTGCACAAGTCCAGGTAGATGACACCAACTGCTCTGCCCCTGTCCATCAGTTCTGTAGCCCCATCATAGAAGTCCACCAAATTGGTCAGGCAGGATTTCCCCTTAGTGAAGCCATGCTGGCTGTCACCAAGCACCTTGTTGTTTTTTATGTGCCTAAGCCTGCCTTCCAGGAGGATCTGCTCCAAGATTTTGCAAGGCACAGAGGTGAGACTGACTGGTCTGCAGTTCCCTTGGTCATCTATTTTCCCCTTCTCAAAAATGGAGGTTATATTTCCCTTTTTCCAGTCACTGGGAACTTCACCTGACTGCCATGATTTTTCAAATATGATGGCCAGCGCCTTAGCAACTTCTTTTGCCAGCTCCTTCAGGACCCGCGGATGGATTTCATCAGGTCCCACGGACTTCTGTATGTTCATTTTTTTTTAATATGGTCTTGAACCAGATCTTCTCCTACAGCGGTATTAGGGTCTTCATTCTCACATTCCCTGTGTTCTGCCTTCCAAGACTTGGGTGGTGTGGTCAGAGCCTTTGCCAGTGAAGATCAAGGCAAAGAAGTCATTAAGAACCTCAGCCTTCTCCAAATCCTGGGTAGCCAGTTCTCCTGATAGCTTCTGGAGGTGGTCTACGTTGTCCCTAGTCTGTCTTTTATTTGCTACGTACCTATAGAATCCCTTCCTGTTGTCGTTCACATCCCTTGCCAAATTTGATTCTGACTGGGCCTTAGCTTTCCTGACCTGGCCCCTAGCTTCCCAGAGAACATCCCTGTATTCTTCACAGGCCGCCTGTGCTTGCTTCCACCTTTTATAAGCCTCTTTTTTCCCCAAAAGTTTCCTTCAGCAGCTCTTTATGCATCCAAGGAGGTCTCCTGGCCCTCCTACCGCACTTCCTTCTAGTTGAGATGCAACACTCCTGAGCTTGCAGCAGGTGATCCTTGAATATCAACCGTCTTTGGCTGCCCTGTCCTCTAGGGCTATATCACATGGAACATTATTAAGCAGGTTCCTGAAGAGGCCAAAGTCTGCTGTCTTGAAGTCTAGGGCAGTGAGCTTGCTGCACGCTGTTCTCACTGTCCTGAGGATTTTGAGTTCGACCATCTCGTGGTCGCTGCATCCAAGGCTGCCCTGGAGTGTCACATTTCCAATGAGCCCTTTCCTGGTGGTGACCACAAGGTCAAGCATGGCACCTCTCCTTGTCGGCTCCCCTATTACTTGCAGAAGGAAGTTGTCTTCCACACAATTGAGGAACCTCTTGGATTGCTTGTGCCAGGCCGTACCGTCGCTCCAATAGATATCAGGGTGGTTGAAGCCCCCCATGAGAACAAGGGCCTACGAGCATGAAGTTGTTTCTATCTGTCTATAGAGTGCTTCATCCACAGAGTCCTCTCGATCAGGCAGTCCCCACAGTAGTGTCCCCCATCGCTGTTCTCCCTTTAACCCTGACCCACAAGTTCTCTGTTAACTGCTCACCTGTCCCCAGACAGAGTTCCATACTCTCCAGCTTATCCCTAACATAAATAGCAACACCCCCTCCCTGCCTGCCAGGCCTGTCTTTTCTAAAGAGCCTGTAACCTTCCATTCCAACACTCCAGTCATAGGAGCCATCCCACCACGTTTCTGTGATGCCTATTATATCATACCCCCGTAGACGTGCACACATCTCTGATTTCTCTTGTTTGTTCCCCATGTTATGGGCAGTTGTATAGAGGCATCTGAGCCAAGCTTCAAATGGAGCCAGCTCATTGGCTGGAGCAGCTGGAATATCTCTACATTGCTCCTACCATTTATTATAGGTGCTGGCAACTGACTGGGTTTGTTGTGATGGAATGATGCCCCCCTCCCCCAACACATCTAGTTTAAAGCTTTCTTGCCCAGTCTGGCAAGCCTTCTACCACAACCATTCTTGCCTAGATAGCTCCACCAGCCCCCAATAGACCTGGCCTACAAACTTGGGTCCCATGCTCAAGACACCCAAACCCCTGACTATGGCATCACTGTTCTAACCGTTTACTAACCTGGCCAATACTCCTAGCCTTTTTAGGGTCCTCCCCTGTATCCTGGAGATTTGACAAAAAGACAATCTGAGCTTCAGAGCCCAAATCACCTCTCCCAGGGCTCTGTAGTCCTTCTTCATGCTCTCCAGGCTACTGCTATCTATATCCCTAGCACCCACATGTATCACTAGAAGTGGGTAATAGTCAGTGGGACTTTCTAGAGCAGGCGGCCTCTCTGCAACATCCCTGATCCGTGCCCCAGGCAGGCAACACACCTCCCTTGAGATTGGGTCAGGCCAACAAATGGGTGCCTCTGTTCCTTTCAGAGTCCCCTACTATTATGAACTGCTGCTTCTTCCTGGCAGCACCAGTAGAGATCTTCTTTGCCAGTGCACCTGCTGGTTGTTTCTGGTGAGAGTGTTTCCTCATCATCCCCCTGCAGGACAGCAAAGTGGTTCTGGGCGGTCACAACAGATTTAGGAGGAAGCCCTTTGCTTTTAATGTCCTCTTCCTCTTTTTGTTGTTTTTTTTCTTTTTTGTTACTGTTTCCCAGCTTCCCCCGTTAGTGGCCTCCTCTCCTACATGAGCTATAGAGGACACTTGAGGCCCCTGCACAGTTTGGGCCTGGAGCAAGCAGTCCTGCTTCCTCTCACCTTCCCTGACATTTTGCAGCCTATCAATAGCATCCTGGAGCTCAGCCATGTGCTGCAGGAGGATCTGCACCAGAGAGCACCAAGTGCAGCCCTGCCTATTGTGCACCCTCCCCTCACAAGACCAGTGCAGGCACTCTCTACACTCTGCAGAGCTCTGCACTGCAGCCTCCCCTCTCATTGGCTCTGTCTGGGTGCCTACGCTGCCCACCGCCGGTGCAGCCAGAGCAGAGCTCCCAGGTCGAGCCCTGAGGCAGCTGCTCACCATCCTGCTCACCTCCCAGCACAAACTGCCCCAACCCTCCCTGGGGCAGGTTTTTAACCAATCAGGGCTGGCGTCCCTCCTGGCTCCGCCCACTGTGAGTCAGCTGCCTCGTCAGCTGAGCTGCCGGCTCCTGGGCAGGTCCTGTCGAGGTCTTCAGGCTCCCTCAGTGACTCTTACTGCTCTGAGTTGAGGCTCCTGGACGCTGACCTTCCAGTGTTGAAGGCGTCCTCTCTCGGGCTACTCACCTCAGCAACTGATTCATTGAACAATTCATATATGTGCAGTTCCAGTTTGCTCTAGGGAGGAAATGACTTAACCTGTTCTTCTATGTCTCCGAGAATTAGCAAGTGAAACTAAGATTTTGCACAGTAATTTGTGGTGCCTACATTTATGGGAATGGGAAGAATGCTCTTAGAGTGCTTGTCTTTTACTGAGATCTATGGTCCACAAGCAGGCTGTGTCAGGGCAATAGTAAGAGATGAATAAAACAGGATAGTATTAATCTTGGCCCACTTTTTCTAGCATGTTTCAAAAGAATTTTGAACACATGTTCTCCAAATAGGTATTTTTGTTTTGGAGACTGATGCATTTTAGAATGTGTAAGTATTGAAAACCTCATAATGCTTAGAATATTATGACTATTTCTAGGTTTAAACCAATTATATGTGATTGCTCTTTCTTTAGTTTAGAGGGTCTAATTAAAACTAATTCACCTTTTCAAATCTTATTGGAAATGCCTGTAGAGGAAATATTTTTGGATATATATTGGCACTTGTTTTCATTATCAAGTTTTTTCAAGGTGCACTCCAGTTTCTTCTTTCAAGTTACTATTTGCTTCTTAATTTTCTTTGTGTTCCATTTTCACAGTTTTTCCATTAGAATCTTTTGATACCTATTCTTTGCTCTTTTTTTTTTTTTGATATATTTTCTAAGTTTAATGTAAACCAAATCAAATTTTGATACTATGGATACTTCCAAATCTGTGGGATTGGAGAAAGTCAACCTGCCCCAGCACCTTAATAGGGAAATTATTGATTAAAAGCTAGAACAGGACATACATTATAAATTTAGAAAACACAGGATCTGAATTCTGTGCTGCTACTCTGTGAAGACGAGTTCCAATATTTAACATACTCTTTTGTCTAAAAAAAAATATAGTGGCAGGTATTTGTTTTGTTGAAAGTAGGAGCATCAAAAACATATTGACATCTATGGGGCTAGCAGATCAAATGTGCATCACCAACGGAAACTCTTGGTATATGCCTCTTTAATAGTTTCCCAAGTCAAGGGAGAATGTAAATTTTGAAGCTATGTATTGAAATTCTCTCTGTTTGGAACTTTACTAGCCTAATTCTCATTTAAGCACTGTTCTTGAAAAGGTGTGCCCTTTTCTACTCCATGGAAGCATTAACAGAATCTTAGTCTAGTAGTTGCATGATGCACTGTGGTGGGTTGACCTTGGCTGGCTATCATGTACCTACCAAGCTGCTCTATCACTACCCTCCTCAGCAGGTCAAAGCAAAGAAATAAAGTGGAAAAGAGCTCATAGTCAAGATAAAGGCAGTTTAATAAAGTAAAAGCAGAGGCCATGTATGGAAGAAAGGAGAACCAAATGATTTATTCTCTACTTTCCTTCAGTAGATGATGTCAAGCCACTTCCTGGGAAGTAAAGCTTTTATATATGTAGTGGTTGCTCTGAAAGAAAAACATTAAAATAACAAATGTCTGTGCGTCCGTCTGTCTCTGCACCTTCCCCTTCCTGTTCCCCTTCCCTCTCTACTCCGTCCCCTTTCTCTCTTAGCTTTTGTTGCAGAGCACAATGTCATATGTTATAGAATACCCCCATACCCCTTTGGTCAGTTTGGGTCAACTGTCCTGGCTATCTCCCATCCAAAGTTCTCATCTATCCCCATCCTACTGGCCTTTTGATGCTGCATAGTAGCTAAAACACTGGTATATTATCAACCTCTTTGTAGCTACAAATACAATGCACAGCACTACAAGAGGAGCTATGGGGAAAATTATCTTCACCCCAAACAGGCCAAATACATGCACAGATAGGAAAATATCTATAGCCTGTTATATGTCCACCCTTTTTGTGAAACTTAAACCTACTTGATCAAGAAAGGCTGAGGAAACTCTTGGGTCCTGCTTGATAGGTGCTCCATCCTTTGGTCTTCCAATAAAGTTAAAATAGCTGAGACATTCCTTAATTGTTCAACCTCCTGATTATTTTTGAGTCTGGGTTTGTAATTTCAAATTTTTTAGAGAATGCTATTCTCTACTTTTGTCAAGAAAGATGAGGACTTCTATGAGGTCTTCTTGTTACCTAATTTAACTTGCAGTTTTCTGTAAACTAAAATCAGCAGAAATTGTACAAACAGGAAACTAGGGTGCCTTGGATTATGGGATATCACTAATTACATTCTTAGGTTTATTTGAAATCCTTACATCTGAAAGATATGATAGAAAAGCTTCATAAGTTTTTCTTATTAAATTTCTTGACATGTGAAACTCAAATGTAATAAAAAATATCTTGGTGTAAATGTTTTAGGGCCTTTAACATCATAGAGTTGGCACTCAGAGAGAGTGGGGCAGTCCTGTCTGCACCAATATCACTGCTTCAATAGATACTCTGATTGTTCTTGTGTGAGTAGTGTTCTGATTTTAGCTGGAACTGTGAATGCATCTGGGTTCATACCTGTCTAATTTATCATTTAAATCAGCTGTCTGCTGTGCCAAAGAGGTGCAGCTGTTCTCTCCTTCAGCAATGTTTCCTGTTCAGAGTAAGAAAAAAAAAAGTGTACATGTATGTGTATTTGATTTTGTAATCCCAATAGTTTTAGTTCTTTAAGCAATTATTCATTAAGTCAGTTTTAAATTAGTGGACAGCATTTAGTTACTTAAGCAACGTCATAGAATGTTTTTCAAAATGAGCTAGTGTAGCTTTATAGTTACCCCTGACCTAAATTACCACTACAGCTAATGTGCACACAATAAATTACTTAGGCCACCTATAGGTCAGAGAGTGGTGCACTTTCATATCAGTTCAAATCCTCTTGCACATCTGTGCTGTAATAATGATGGTTATTTAAAAATCTTTAAGATTATTTTGATGGAAAATCAAATAGGGGAAAAACAATGCAAAAGCTAGCAGCCATTCACCACATCTATTTCCAAAACCCACTTAAAAATAGAGATGAATTTGGAAAAATCTTTTCTATCAGAGCCTGTGCTTTGGCTGTATAAGATTACTTTTCAACAATATAAGGTGCATAAGTGCCTTTTCATCTATAAAGAAAGCATGGCTGCTGGCAAATGAATCATATTATAAAAATTGATTGTATCCCAAAAGGGAAAAATATTATTGAAGATCCAGT
Source organism: Neopsephotus bourkii (assembly GCF_033783945.1). Lineage (NCBI taxonomy): Eukaryota > Metazoa > Chordata > Aves > Psittaciformes > Psittacidae > Neopsephotus > Neopsephotus bourkii. The sequence goes on from NW_026900741.1 coordinate 55,681, forward strand.
GTCCTGGGATGATACACCATTGATCATTGTAAGAAATACTTCCAGAAACTGTTTTTAATCTTTCCGCCAGAGCATTAGCAATTATTCTTTAGCCCATGGTGAGTAATGACTTGAGTTTCCCAGTTTCCCAATCGATAAAACATTTACCCTACTGCTACAAATGTGCTCTTCGCTTAGACAAGCAGAATTTTTCTTCCAATTACTCTTTTTTAGTGTGACCTCATAAAATGTTTTTGAACATATTTCAAGGTTTTTTTAAAGAAAAGGAACAATAGTTTTCCTCCCATGTACTTCCTTCTTTTCTTCATTCTCTTTTGAGAAATAAGTAATTAAGCTTTTATAGGACGTGGTCTCTTGTTGGATTGCATATTGAATGCTTTCTGCTACTTCCTTAAAATTTGAAGTAATGGATGCAACTAAACTGCCACTTATGTTTTTAACTTAGAAAAGAAAAATTATAAGATACTAACTTCCTTATCAAGATACTAACTTAAAAATATTAACTTGCTTCCAAAAGTATTTTATATTTCTTACAAAAATGTGAATGCTGCCTTTGCCCCACCCTAATTCTGTATGAAGAAAAAATAAAAAATGCATAAATGTCCAGGCAAAAAACAAACCCCAAGCTGTGGCTAATGAACAATCACAAAGCACAACGTTAACAGGCTAATGAATAACTTTGCAGCAAATCAAATATGTTGAGATATAAAGATAGATGCTTATAAATGCTCTTTGATAATTAGAAAGTTAATGTTCGTCTCTTCTCCAGGGACTGCATATTATATCTCATTGTATAAAACGTGCACATACATCTAATATAAAAAGTTCATAGCAATTATTTCATGTTCTATATGACCTCTGGTTCAGGCAAAGTACATTTTACCACACTTCGTTAAAGCTTCAACACTCACATTTTTGCAGTGAAGTCTGAGATCTTAAAAGCAGCTAGTTACTTATGTGCTTCAGTACATTTAATAGAGAGACAAAATCTTGCAGCATAAACTTTACTGTGAACAGGGAGGTAAATAAAATGAAGTACTTTTAATCCAGACTGTGCATACTTTTGAAGCTGTATTTGTTCTCGACCAGAGCAAATAGCAAGAAGAGACTTAAGGAAAGAGGTGGAAGATGAAACAGGTTGTAAAGGTATATTAGGAATTCAAAATAGTAATTCAAATACTTTGCTATGGTGGGACAGAAGACTTTATAGAATTCACAGATTTAAATTGTGTGGAGATTCACCCCAAGAAATTATGGATTATCACGCTCCTTGTGGAAAAAATAGACCACTGATTTATATTTTCACACGTAAGGTTGGCAAAGTATAGCAAATAAAAAGTGGGTCAGAAGGAAAGTCTGGGGTAAAGTGACCTTTGAATGTAGGAAAGATGAACGGGAGCTAAAAACACCTCTTCCTCACCACTCTTAACTTTTCCTGTGAAAAACAGGACAGGGGGGTATAAAATAATATAGAAACCATACCTGGCTGCTGGAAACCCGTCAACCAACCACTTCAAAAATGTCTCTTCTGTAAATTACGTCTACTGCATTAGGCATTCAATGATGCAAAACTATGTGAGGATGCAGGAACTAAATTTATTTAACAGAAATGGGGTTATATGAAGTTTTTGTCAGTCTACTGACACCGATACTATTTTTATTAACACTGAAGGTGAAGAGCTGGTACTTTACAGAATTGATGTATTTTGTTAGAACAAGTAATAAAACATTACTTGTAATATTTTAAATAATAAAATATAAAATATGTGACTAAAAAAAATTCACAGTTTAAGCCATTGTTAACTGAAATATCATATACAAAATGAAACATCTTTTAAATTCTCTTGTGTGCTAACCATTTGATTCCATGGTGCAGATTAACTTCATATGTTTTGTACTAATATAATAAGAAGTAATCTGACCAAGCTCCACAGCAGCAAGATGCAAGGATTAAAGACAATATAAAGTTAGGTTGTTTTAATACCTTGTACAGAAGGACTGGGTGCTTATCCTTGGTTGGGCCCAGGGACTAAGAGAAGTTAGAAAATGATTGCTCACCCAAGCCATGTTCCTTGTGCTTTGATCAGTTTGGTGTCAGATGCACGCATTGCATACCTGCTCCTTTGATCAAAATATTGTATAGAGTTCTAAACACATTTCCTCTGGTCATCTCTTTACCTACCTTGCTGAATTTCAGATTTGCAGATCCTGAACTGTGGCTCTGAAACTGATATGTCATGAAACTATTTTTAAAATGCTATGCCTGGAGACGCTAAAGGTTTCACAGCCAGAATGCTAATCTGCTTTTACAACCATTCTAGCAGAGGAAATTTGCTTATTGGATTTATTGTAGAGATTACTGTGATGCAGTTAGGGTCCTGTGGAATGATACAAGATTTTTTAACTCTTCTGTGCTGCTCTTCTGTACCCATCAACTGCTATATAGGTACTGCTATATAGGTACAAATGAAACTGAAGGTCCCAGGTCCGAGTAAGATATTATTTTAACTGAAATAGCTGGTCAAATTTTGTTGTTGTTGTTTGGTTGGGTTTTTTTTGTTTTGTTTTGTTTTTTTCCCCAAGACAAGAATCTGACCAAAGTACCGAGGCAGTCCTTCAATTACAGAGAATAATCCTTATTTCTATTTGCTTTGTATTTTGCACTGTACCAATATAATTATTTACATTTACATCATGTGGAGTCATTTAGGTCAAGCTGGAGGATGTGATATTATTTAAAATTTGTATATTCAAAATCCAGAGGAATCTTATATTTAACACTGATTACTTTCCTTGCCAAATCATACCAGTGGGAAGTGTCTCCTGGTAGGACTCTGTCAAATGTTGTTTTATGAAGGCCCTTTGCTTCTACTTGTATTAACTCAGATTACATAATAGTAAAAAATATATCTCAGCACTCTTCTCATGCCTTTTTGCCCTGAGGAGTTAGCATAGTTTTAGTAAGTCTCAAAGGCTCTTCAGGATGATGGGAATGAACTGAGCCACCTGTTCCCTAGGGAACAAACAGAGAATATTTGAAGGCTGCCACACATTTCTGTTCATCTGGAAGATAATCTGAACTCTGATGTCCTTGTTCTTCTTCAAAAGTGAGAGGTTGCTGGGCTTTCTCCTTAGTTTTGTTTGTTTGTTTGTTTATTTTGTTCTGTTTTGTTTCGTTTTGTTTTTTTATGAAGATGAATGTGAAAGCGTGATTTAAAACTTTTCACAGAGGTGCAAATGGACAGCTCAAACCAGAGATGCTGAGAAAAGTATGTCCAATCTAAATTACTGTATTCCTTTAGTGACAGTTTATGAAGTAAATCATCTGCTTAGAGAGGCAAAATAATCTCTTTTCATGGAAGACTACCTTGCTACAAGTGATATGTAAAGTTGGGATATTTTATTCTGATTGTGAAATGCAGTTCTACCCTCCCTTTACTTTTTGCTGCTGTGATAATAACCTTGGTTATGCTAAGATTTGGATCTTAAACTTTGGCGACTATGGTAACTAACCTGAAATGTTCCATTTAAAAATATGTCATTAGGTGTAGCAAGATGCAGCTGTTAGGCTGCCTCATCATCGAATCATAGAATGGGTTGGGTTGGGAAGGATCTTAAGATCATCAAGTTACAGCCAGTCTGCAGTGGGCAGGGACACCAAACACTAAACCATATCACCCAAGGCTCTGTCCAGTCTGGCCTTGAACACTGCTAGAGATGGAGCTTTTAACACTTTTTTGAGCAACCTGTTCCAGTGCCTAGTCTTGTCAATACCCATGTTTCTCAATACTCAGAAGCAGAGCTATCAATGGCAGGTCTGCAAAGCCTGACTCAGTATTACTTTTTCATTTGAGCATCTATAAGCCTTTCCCTTGCATTTTCCTCAAAACTTTCAGCTTTCTACTTCTGTAAATTTAGTTTTGGCTAGAGCAAGGAGCATCAGTGGAGAGCTGGAACCCAAGTGATCTAGAAAAGTCCAAACAGTGGCCTTTAGATGGCAGTGTGTACCTGTTGAATAGGAATTCTTACACCAAAGGGTAAATCTGTAAAGCAGAAAAAAATTTCTAAGGCGGAACTGAAAGAAGGTTATATTATGGAACTAAAATGGAGTTCCCACCTGAGATCCCACCTTGTTAGAATCTCATTATTGGCTGGCGGCATCCAAATAAAATTTAGTAAACAAACAGAAGGAAATGATAAAATCGGTACACTTATTTTTTTCTTCTAAGTTTGAAGAACGTATATTGTAACTTTTGATTTGCATTTACCAGAGCAAATCTTGATTGACAGTTGCCTGTGACACGTTTTTAACCTCTCATTATTTGTTCATGCAAATATGCTTCAGAGTTCAAGGAAGTTATAACATAGTTGCATATTACAAACAGATATCATGCAGCAAATTCCACCTCTGTATAGACAGGGCCATCACGGAGGGAGGTCCATACATGTACATAAAACTAGAGATTATCATGTGAACTTATCAGCAAAACAGTAGTCTAATATGTGGTCTCTTTGTGCTTTTGGGGAGGATGGGAAGAAGAACTAATTTTTTAAAGTGACTTCAGAGAGTCATTGTTCCTGTCACTTTTACTATACACTGTCTTTGTACTATACATAAACATACCTCATTTTTTTGTCTTGCAATTATATTACATTCATATTGTAAAGGCATTTCAGTTTTCTGAACAGCTGAGGTTTTGTTGCATTCAATGTCATTACCAAAGGACAGAGTGGAGGTGAAATTTACACAGATATAAAATAACTCAGTAAATTTTGCTTCACATTTCATGTGAGACAAATACAATTTGCTTAGAGAGTTTCTATTAAACCTTGGGGGTAATCCTTGTGTACTTCAGAGGAGATACTTGGGAGGAGAGTTTTCTCATATGTCTGTAAAGGAAAATTATTAGATATTTAGAATTCTATTTGAGATGTACCATTTTTAAGAGTGAAGCTTTAAAAATGTAGACATTATTGTGGTTTAAACACACCTGGAAACTGATATCATGCAGTCGCTTGCTCACCACCCCCTCCTCCCCATCACCAGCTGGAACCAGGACAAATATATTATGTATTTTCAACTTGAAAAAGCATAGATTCTTCAGGTTAAAGTGTGAATTTATTTCTAAAGAACCTCTGGAATACATATGCCCTAGATAGGAATTTCTAGTCCTGCCTATCAAAGTATACCCTAAGGATTACAGATGTTTCCAAAAGTAGTATTTTACTTTAAATCAATGACAAATAAGTGATTATCAATGATTGTACAAACATTTATCAATGGTACATGGGTAATCTTAAAACTCACGAATAGCTGTCATATGACTTTGACAATAAAGGCTTATGTGACTGTTTTCTCCCGAACTTTATTTTTCTTGAAATAAAAGACACTTATGTTGCCTACAGACATTTCATGCCTTATGTCCTGTAGCTCTGATGATCTAAGGATTAAGAATACCATGTAAGATACATACAGACTACTTTACATGAGCCACCCAATGTAAATTTTTATTCAGTCATATTATTCAACTCAAGAAAGTGTGTTGGTAAATGCATTTACTTTAAAATTAGTGAGACTTTCTACAGACACAAATTTTCTATTCCTGTTTTTATTCACATGAATAACAAAATTTGTAGTGGTTTCAGTGGTGAAGGATTAATCATCAAACTGCTTAGGAATTTATCTCACTCCTGTAGATGTTATCGAAAACAGCTTCACTGATTTTGAAGAAATCTGATGTGTCCTCAGGAAGTTGTAGAATTAGGCCATTTGTTTAGATTTGTTAACAACAATGAATTTAAAATAAAAATATGAGGAAATGTCTGTTTGAAACTCCAGGGGCCTGCAGTGAGACCTAAGGCAGACCAGAATATACAGCCTTTTAACCCTTATAGTATATCACTTTATCTGTCCCTAGTCTTCTCTTGTCTGACTGTTTCAGGTATTTATCTATTATATAGTTCTTTGGAAGTGGAATCTATTTTTGTGTTTTTATAGGGCCTACCATCTTAGCTAACTTTACCTTGTTTGTGAAGAAGCAGTAGTAATTATAATGCACCTGCACATACAGCAACATACAGAAGAGCTGAAAATCGTGGAAGGCATGTATCTATTCTAATAGGAGCAGATGAATGAGAATAAGTACATGTGTTAGTTTTTCTAGCTTTATGTCTCAATTTAAGAATTCTTAATGTCCTGCTACACTGAAATTAAATAATCATGAACGCATCTGGTTTAAAAGACATACCTTCCCAGTTTATGTAGCATATTTTTACAGAATTGTTTTATACAGCGACAAAAACTCCAGGGTAGTCTATGCTTACTCTGAGTCCAGTCTTCAAGTGCAAGTAATGTTTCTTTTGAAAAGCTGTGTTTAGCTCTTCTAAATATCTTTTGCAAAGGTTTAAGTTTGTAGTGTGGTTTTTTTTTTTTTTTTGTTGATGGGTTATTGGTTGGTTGGTTGGATTTAATTATTAAATAATATTATGATTGGCCTAATATGACCTAATTTGATGTAGAAACAGTATGTGTGATTACTGCTTCCTCTTGACCAAATCTGAAACTTTACCTTTCACCAGCTGTCTCCTGTCAGAGTAAATAAAAAATTGTAAGCTTTATTTGATTTTTTGTTATAGTGTTTAAAATATCTCAGTAATGAGGCAACTGTAAAAATTTAGACTAATTTATCGTAAAAATAATTAAGAAACTCCAACCCCCCTAACATCCAAACATCATGTTACTGACTCATCTTGAACCACACCTGTGTGTGTACTGTATTTTTGTATAAGCCTGCCCAGCAGCATTTGAAAACAAACAGACCTCCTATCAATTTTATGATTTTTAGCTGAGAAGAAATTAAAAATGAAAAAAGGCTCCACAGAGTGGTCTGAAATCTAGAATGGGATCTGATTTTGCTATTTTAGCAAGAGCTATACAGTAACTAATTATTAGAATTTGTGGCCATTTGTCTTTTCTTATTCCTGTGATACTGCTCATGTGTGCCATGAAATTAAGTATCTGTCTTTGCTCATTGCCACGCAAACACACCCTTTTTGCTTAGGGACACTCAACATTTGAGGAGGCTCTCTAAAAAAAAAAGAAGAGTGTGTAATTTGTTTGCAACTGTTCTGCTATCTTTCATTTTGGTGATTATTCCTCATGGAGTGGCTCCTGTTTAGCTAAGAATCCAGACAGAAACAAATACAACAAAGGGAACTAGAGTGAGTAGGCAATTAGCTATAATTTACTGGCAGCTAGTGCAGTATTAGCTTTTACTGTTTAGGTTTTTTTCAGTGTGTGATCCAAGTAGTAGCTGGAGAGCCATGCTGGTGCCCAAGATAATTCTACCTGGCCTGCTGCCATTCCAGAAAATCGAGATTAACACCTCTCACCATGGTTATATGCCATGTTGCACAGTGCTGTTGCTCCCACTGCATTAGCTAGGCAGAAGAGCAAGGCGGGCTATGCTGGTGGGAGGAATATTTCCTTTGGCATGCCTACACACTTCAGCACAGAGGAGCTCCAGATAGTCTCTGAGGGAGAAAATCTCCAAAACACTGTTGATTGAAGATTTGTTTTCCAGATATATCCTGATCTAAGAATGAACATGCCTAGACTCATATTTTATCTAAGGTCTTTACATTAATGGCAAATGAGAAAATGATTTAAAAATAGACTTGTGTTGCAAAAGTGAAGCTCTTATATTAAGTATGTTAAATGATGCTACAGAAATATAATGTAATAGTGAACTAAAAATTTGTGTTTCAGAATCTTTGGGGGAATCAGAAGCAATTAAATGTATATTTAAAATACATCTGTGGGTTTCTTGTCAGGCATGGTGCCTCTCTCCTGATATAAATTATAGTAGTTCTGACTCCTACAACAACCATCGCAGATGAATAAAATGCTTCTTTGGAGTGAGGAATTCAGTCAACAGTAGTTTAGACCTCAAAAAAAAATTAATCCTTTCTGAAAGGGCAAATTTCCTTTATGTGGGTTTCACCCTTTAAGGACAGTCCTAGACTTTACAACTGTCCATACACTTATATCTAGACATCAAAACTTTTATTGAAGTCCTACTGAGTTGCAGGATTCTCTTGTCTTTAATGGTTATAACCTTCTGGTCCTGACCTGAATTAACAAGCATCTGAAGCAAGTGGTATTTTGGAAAACAAAATCTGAGTGATCTCAACATGTTGCCTTGTGCTCTAACAGAAAAATAAATTGTTCTGAGTGCTTCACACAAGGTGAAAGTGAGCTCAATTCACATCTGTTTGTTTGTTTCTTGCTTTTCTAGGCATTTATATTTAAGTTTATAGAACTTGAGTCATGTTTGAATGTCAACCTGTACTCTTTAAATATAATAACAAGGTGTACTACCTTCTTCTGCAGTTGTTTCTCTGTACAATAAATTAATTTGATGAATGAAGGGTTTTACAACAGGCTCTAACATTTTTGTTTACAAAATATTTGTGAGTAGAAGATAGAGGTGCTAAACTTGTAATGGTTCTAAGCAGTGAGGTCAATGGGAACACAACCTCTCTGTGACCATGTAATAATTTGAAAAACTTCCTGGTAATTCACTCCAAAAAAAGACAAGAAGGCAGCTACAAACTGTACAAAAATAGATGTAGATGAGGTAAAGAGTATGTAGGTGGTTTTAAGAGATAATCTCTAAGAAAATTGTGCTTTCTGCCACCATTGTACTGTATTTACACAGAAACTGTTCAGTTGTTTGTGTTTTCAAAGAATTTTCAATTTCCTGACAGATTTTTCACAAATCCTATCTAACATCTGTAGATGGAAATTCGGCTGCTCCTGCAATGAATGTTTGGATCCCAGAAAGTAAACAAACATTTACTCTACAGAGGAAGGCCTGCTGTGATTATAATATTAACATTACTGTACATTACACTCCTAAGTTAGTTTATTAGAAACTAACCCTATTTCTGCACAGCAGTTATGATTTCTTGAAAACCAAAGCGTTTTCCTTAGTAAGCCAATCCTGCTAACACTTCACAAGTAAAAACGGGTATTCTCAATAATGAAGATTACATTATGTAGAGGTGTCATGGTTTAAGCCTCTGGTAACTCAGAACAATGCAGCTGCTCACTCACTCCCCCACTTTTTTCTCCCCCTGCTCCTGGAGGGATGGCGAGGAGAATCGAAAGAATGTAACTCCCACAGGCTGAGATAAGAGCAGTCCAGTAACTAAGGTATAACACAAATCACTGCTGCTACCACTAATGATAATAATGATAAGGGAAATAACAAGGGAAGAGAATACAGTCGCTCACCACCTGCCAACTGATACCCAGCCCGACCTGAGCAGTGGTCTAGCTCTTCTGGGTAACTGTCCCCAGTTTATATAGTGGGCATGATATGCTGTGGTATGGAATACCTCTTTGGTTAGTTTGGGTCAGGTATCCTGCCTCTACTTCCTCCCGGCTTCCCCTCCTCCCTGGCAGAGCATGAGACTCAGAAAGTCCTTGATCAGAGTAATCATTACTTAGCAACAACTAAAAATATCGATGTCATCAGTGTTCTTCCCAGACCGAAAGTAAAAAACACAGCACTTCACCAGCTACTAAGAGGGAGAAAAATGACTGCTACTGCTGAACCCAGAACAAGAGTTGACAAGATATAACTTTTGGGTTTATGTGCAAATTTTGTTTAGACAGTGTTTTATGTTTCAGAGCATTAGTTTCCAAAAAATTCCCTATGTCTTAGCTGCATAAGCAATATTTTTAAACATAGCTCTTACACCAGAGTGTACATTAAATATTTGTTCAGCTGATTAAAACAGTTCTACATTTATTTAATGTTTGAACAGTAAACAGTATGCTGAGGACTGAAATGTTTTCTTACACATACACATGCATGCACTCAGGTCTCATTAGAAGAGCTTCTGTTGCGAGGATACTTTACGTAGGTGATACTAGACATTATAAACCCTCAGATAAACCTTCTTTTTATAAGTTATTCAACCCCAATACTTAGTAGGTGGCACTGGCAGTGCAGGCAGCAGAGGTGATAGGAGGGCCTTTGGGAAGGATAACACAGAACTGGTTTCACATCAGTGGAAACAGTTATTGAGCATGAAAAGGAAAGGAGTCTTATGTCTTAATAATGTTTCAAATGTAGTTCAGCTCTAATAGTCATGTCCTTCATACTGTACTCTTAGTACACAGTGTTTAAGCAAGAAAGAAACTGAAAAAACAGCTAGATCGTTTCTACGAATACTAAGTCTGAGCTTGATACTGGTTGTACACAGAGATTAATGGTTTGGGAGCAGAATGGCTCCTCTCACAGAACTTTGCTGAAGTGACGAAGGAGAACAGAAGAAGAGCTTACTGTCTTGTTTGGTTTGTCAGAAAAGTTTAAACTGCAATTCAGTCTGAAAAATATAACACTATAAAAACATTTCCATGAGGTACAGCATTTGCTTTGAAATCCTTTCTGAACCAAGTATATACAGCACAAAAATATAGAATAGACTATTTCGCCCCCCCGCTTCTAGCTTGTGCAACCACTTCATCCTTGGAGAGCAAGAACAGTTCTTTCATCTTGTTCATTGCTAGAAGTAATAAAACTCCTGCAGGTCATATTAGATACAGTCCTTGAATACCCTGTCATTAACACCTACCCAGCTACACAGCTTTCACTGGGTTGCATAGTTATAAGCAACTGGAACAAGTTCAATGATTTCCTGGTGCTGCACAAAGCAACAGCATTCCATGTTCTTGAATACAGAACAGCATTCTCACTGCTGGCTGTGTTATCTTTCTATTGGTGGACCCCAAAAGAGTGGAAAGTCATAAAGCTTCACTTATGTCTCTTAAATTAACAAGTTATGACTTTAACAGCACAAAGAATGCTCTACATCCTTAAATACATATCATTGTTCAGAGAAAAACTTTACTGACATTGCAAAGGAGAGACTTTAATCTTACACTGTAGATTTCACTTCTGGGGTTTAGAGCTATTCAGCTAATTCATATCTGCTGGACAGTGAAGTAACCCTTATTACTTGATTTTTTTGGAAGTAAGAAACACAGAACAGGATGGAAAAACAGGACCTGGACAATATCCCTAGGTTGCTCAAGTTTTGCCACATGCATGTGAGCGAAAAAAACCTGAGACCAGAACTACCTGCAGAACAATAAATATGACTTTAGCAGTTGAAAGTAGAGTAGCATATTACTTCTGCTTTCCAGTGCACTGGAGGAGAAAAAAATGTTCCTTCATTCTCTACCCCAAAATTAATGTAAAAGTTGAACATAACTCCCCTTAATAAATCAGTTATTTCTTTATCATTGATTTGTTTCAAAATATTAACAATTCTGTAATTCTAAAAATTATAGAATACATTACACCTTATTTAAGATCTTATCCCATTGAGGCTTTTTTTCATTATCCCCAGTACCAGAAAGAGGTAGCAATATATTCTATAAGGATAGGATATGCCGAACACAAGAAAATGGCTAACACACTTGAATGAAATAGTTTGCTCTCACATTTTAAATCAAACTATTTTATGCTTTTGATAACATGCATTGTATGCCCTGTTCTGTGTACATTCGAAACTGATGTCAAGAATGAAAGGAAGCTTTCTGCAAATAAATTCAAGGCCCTGATTTTTGTTTAGGCTGTAGGATGCTTACATTTTAAATGAGGTAGGGAACTCCATTTCCTATGTCTTAAGTACACATCTATCTATGATGATAAAAGTATCTGCCTATAAAAGATCATGGATTAAAGATGTGACCGAAACCAAGGAAAAAGACATTTTGTATTTATAAGATGGAAAGCCGAGACATGTATTTTCAGACTTTGTCCACATATTCACAGAAATATGTGATGGACAAGGATCAATATTTCCTGGTACACAGGCCATTTCCTAATGTGTATAAATTTTTTTATTTTTTTTTTCTCTGACACAGTTTGTGAACAAGTTTTCAGAACTTCTGAGTTTTATAAGTCAGCTTGAGGTTGCTTTGTGTGACCTGGAAGTCCAGTAACAACCTTTTTCAGGCTTGCTGATGCATCTGTGTCTTACAATTTCCCTAATAGAGTTAGCTGTGAAGTGTGGTAACTTTTCACAAATTACAACAACTGGCACCAGGTTCAGTTAAAACACTGAGCAGTGACAATATTGTTCTAGGGGGTCTTTAAAAAATTCTCTTAATGAATAATGACAAATCGTGAGGGACACTGTATAGGAGCATACTTCAGTAATTGAACACTGTGAGTTACACAAGTTTTTAAGCTAAAAAAGTACAGAAGCAATTTCTGTAGGATTTATGCATGATAGCTGGCAGCTTGCTAGTGAATCTCATCATAGGAAAGTTTTAGGGAGCTTACTCAACTATTCTCTGAATTTTCCTAAAAGTTAATTCATGAAAGTGATGAAAAAGGAAAGAAGTTTCCATAGGTTATTCTGGCATAATAAATTGCATGAAATAATAAATAGGGTTATTCAGGAGATAATTGTGAAAGGAGAGCTGAGAAGTTCCCCTTAAGGAATTATGTAAATAATGCTTCAAAAATGTGAATAAAATAAAAGGGATGCCTTCTGAAATAAACCCAGCTACCTAAATTGTACTGAGCACTTGTCAATCAGCTGCGCTATATGACCCGTACAATGGCACAGTTGGTAGTGATTTAAGCTTTTTAGCAATGCGGAATCTAAATTATAAGCACTTTCATGAATAATTTAGGCTGGATGGGACCTCTAGGTGTCATCTAGTCCAATCTCTTGCTTGAAGTAGGTCCAGCTAGAGGAGGTTGCTTATGGTGGTGTTCAGATCAGATTTCACCATCACCAAGGACGGAGAGTCTACAACTTCTTTAGGCAAATTGTTTAGTGTTTGTTCTCATGAAGCTATATGAAAACTTACTACTTTCATACTTCTGGTTACTGGCTTTTATTTTGTTTCTATGCATCTTCTATTAAAATCTTGTGCTCTGATTAGGCAGTTGCAGACAACAATCAGGATTTTTTCTGAGCCTCCTCTTCCCACTCTGAGGCTTCCTCTTGTTTCAACCACCTAATCCCCTTGGTAAGTGGACTTGCTTCTGGGTGTCCACGCTTGTTCTGTGAAAGGAAGCCCAAACCTGAGCACAGTACTCAGGTGTACTCTCACAAGTATTGAGGAGAGGGCAATAGTCACTGCCATTAACATGCAGCCTAATTCACTTTGCCTGGGACAGCAATTTCCTGCTTCTGAAACACCATACACAGCTGTAGTAAAATTTCCTGGTTACTTCTGACACATACTGAGGGAAGACAGTCTGCCTGAAGCAAAACAGTGGCTGCTCCTTCAGCAGATGTATTCTGGTTAACCAACGTTATTTGAGAGCACTGTTTCAAAGTATTTTATTTATGGTTGTTAGTGCAGAATAGGCATGTGCACAAAGTCATTTTAGTGGAGTAAACAATGTAGAAAAAGGCTCTGAGCAGTTCCTTTTCTGAGTTAACAGCATTTTGTACCATTTTGGAAAGACATGGGATAATAAATGGTAGGTGTGACTGCAGAAATATTTGTTCATTATCTGTGCCTGATATAGTAATATGTTGTTTTAAATGCCTCATTGTAAACAGCATAAGAGTCCAGATAGCTAACGTTATGGGGACTTAGCATAAAAGTGGAGAATTGCCCACTCAGTATCTATCTATCTATCTATCTATCTATCTATCTATCATCTATCTATCTATCTATCATCTATCTATCTATCTCTCTATCTATCATCAATCACCTTAAATTACCTCTTTGTCTTCTGAATTGCAGCAATGAAAATGAAACAATGAAAAGGTAACAATGTAATGTGTGAAAAATACCAGCTTTGCCTTGGTGAAGAACACGGCAAAAATTACTTGCCTATGGCTTACAGGTGGACAAAATTAATTTGCATCAATCCATGAGAAAAATTTAGCTCCAAGAAACAGATCTTGAATAGCAGTTTTAGCTTTCATAGATATAACATCCTGCCCCCTTTTCAAGAGAAAAATGTAGGCCTTTAATCATAACGTTTCTGTCAGGCATTAGAATCACACTTGAGTAAGAATAAGATTAAGTTGCATGCAAATTTATATTCCTTCTTCCCACAAAAAAGTCAAACAAAAAAATACACCACCCGCACCACTGAAACAAATAAAATCTGAAGCTGGGATATATTTGGCAGCATTTTACATATCAGCAGATATGTAGTTGCTTCATTAATTTAGTTCAAATTTGTGTAAGCCTTTAAGTGAGAAAATCTATTAATACCTTCGATAAGCCAACTACAGGAATAATTCACCAACTGTTTAATAAAAATGAAAAGGAGGGGTTATATGTTATCTTCCACTTGCTCTTTCAGTTCAGCAAAATTAGTGAAGAATGGGCTTCATACCTTGCCAATCTCACTGTAGGCACCCTGATTTCTGCTTCATTCAGTGTAAGCCTAAGGCAAGCCAGTGTTTGCCACAATTTTTGACAATAAAAGCAAGGCAATTTAGTAGTAATGGATAAGTAGGGAGAAAATTAAGCAGTTTGCTGAGATACAGAAATGAAAGCCAGAAAATATTTGGCCTTATGTTAAGCTTCAAATTCATAGTCAATTCATTAGTGTAATTTAGTCCTTGCATAAGGCTTTGAGTGATAAATTTTACTAATACATTTGAAATGCCAGCTGTAAGAATAATTCACAGATTGGTGAGTAAAATTAAAAGATGGAGTAGAATAAATCCTTAATTTTCCTCTGGTACATAAAGATTTATAAAGTCCCTACAAAAATTAGTCTTTGTACTTATGGTAAGTGGCTAATATTAAAGAAAAATATTATATTATTGCACTTACATTCTGAACCAAATGTTTTATTGGGTCAGAATATTTACTAAGCCTTAATTTAACTTCTGACTGGCTTGTTTGAGGATGACTTGTAAACAGGTGCATAACCCACTTGGAAAACTGTCAATATGGTAAGGTTCTTATTGGCTCAAAAGGAATGATTTTAATTCTGTCTTAAATAATTGGTTTTGAACTGGCTTATTCCTTATATTTTAACCAAAGCAGTCTCAAAAAAAAAAAAATCTATTTCAACTGATCAAACAAGCAGTATGGTACTAAACCATCAAACTCAACCTCTTTAATTCACTGAACTAGAGCTTAAAGGCCAATCAGGTGAGGCAGTTCACTTGAAATTTTTATAAATACTAAAAACTCATTTTTATAAATCCTTTATAAGTCATAGCAAACCAAGAAAATCTTAGTTGCTTTGAGAGCCAACTTAGAAGTATTGTATTTAGGGGTGAGAATATTACCTCTTTAGTGAGAGTCTTTCAGATAGAGGGAACTTTGTTGCGGCCTTATACCTACTTTGGTTCTCAGGCTGAAGTCATATACATATGCCAGAGTTCTATAGGAATAATTAAACTGATCAAAATGTCATGGATTATGTTTTATTAGATAGAAGAATATTTTGGATCAAGTTGTGCAAAAGTCTTGAAATCTGTGGTGCATAGTGTGCTCATGGGACTTGCATTCTTGAGTGTTTTGGTTTGGTAGATGCCAGGCATTTGGAAGCCAGGCTACCACAGAATAATATGCAATATTGCACATAAGAGGCTGGGAACTGAATAAATATACTTTTCTCCACTAACCTTTCTTGAGAGCGATCACTGACAGGAGTGGAAAACCCCCAAAGCACGAACAAATAGAAGGGTAAAATAGCTAAAATGTTCATCAAAACTGAAGTTTTCTTGAGGTATCCTGGAAAAATACAGCATTTCTCTTTACATCTGTAAGAAGGAGATACCATAGAAAAGGATTATGATCTAATAATTGCTTTTTCTTACAATATCACATCTTGATATGCTTAATGAACAAAAACTTAAGCTGACTAGTTAAAAAAATTGAACTATTTGATCCTTAGAAGAATCTGAATAATGCAGCACTTCCTGTAGCAAATTTATGAGAAGATGGTTTGCACTTAAATTCAGAAATTTGATAAGAGGTTTTGGTTGGGTTGAGCAGCCTGACCCCGGTTTGGGAGGAGCTAACTGAATTTATATTCTTTTAATATATTTTTATTTATATACATATATATAATCCTTCTAATTCGATTCTGATTTGCTATCTGGTCAGGCACAAAAACTCAAAGAGAAACTGTTGGAATAGTCAGAGCCAAGCCTTTGAATTTTCCAGTCATCCCATGAGTCAGCCCAGCCAGATTAACTTTGTGTAGGATGTGCATAGCTGGAAGCCTGTGGCTGCAGGAGATCCAAAGCAATAAAACATTTGAATCTCAAAGTCAAGCTAAAGCTGTACTTGGCATGCTCTGTGATAATCACTGGAAGTCAAGACAGTCCTAGGAATATGGAAGAAGACTGTAGAGTAAGTTATGTTATTACTAATGTTGTTCAGTGCTAAAAAAGTCAGTCTTAGAACTACAAAGAGAATGACAGGGTTTAGATGAATAATTCTTTCTAGCAATAGGCTTCTTTGAAGAAGAAAGTTATGGTGAAAGGTAAGTAGAAGAAGCTAGTTTTGCCAGAATAAAATGTTACTTTTAAAAGTAAAGCCATGGATAAATAAAAGGGAAGAAATCTAAAGCTTACTATGTTGAGATTATTTTAACAAAAAGGTAAAATTAAAAGTTGAAGAGCACACGGGAAAGATGTAATGTAATTGGGGAAAATAGTAATGTTGCTGAGTTGGAAAGATGCAAGCATTGATCTCATAGGGCAATGATGCAAGTGGCTGAATATATCTTGTAGGGGATATAGAGATTTCAGCACCGTTGTACTCAAGAAAAATGAGAATCATACTAAGTCATAGAATGCAGGATGTTTATTGTCACTTTCCATGGTTAGAAAAAACAGCTATATAGACCAGGTAATCGTTTGAAAAGCAGCTTTTCAGCTTTTCATTGTAAAATCAACACTTTTGTTTATGTTTGGACCAAAGTTAACTGAATATGGAAAATAACAGAATCAGAAAGAGGTGCTCTTTGGAAACTGTTGTTAATGCCAAATACTATTCTATGCTGACTACATTGCTGTGATTGTGAAGGGTCCATTAACAAAGTGAAGTAAACGAGTGACTGCCTTTACTACCTCATTAGGAAGGCCCGGCGGGGCTTGGGTTTTTGTTTGTAGTTTTCTGAGTTTTAAGACTAGTAATTTTTCTAATATTGAAGTAATTGATGTTAGTCTTGTAGAATTATTTATGCAGATATTTTTATTTGGGGAAAACTTACAGAGAGGATCTGTGAAGGAGTGTTATTGGAGAGGAGAAGGCAGCATCTTCATAGGTCCTGGCTGCGAGGCAGAATATGTGAATGGGTGTACAAGCAATCTTTGCCTGAGGCTGTCTCTGACAAGGACAGGATAAGAGCTAATGCCATGCTTAAAGGAGAAGCCTTGTGACTTCACACGGCAGCAGCAGTGCTGGCCTCGCAGGGAAAAGCTCGGGAATGCAAGAAATGTTGAAAGGCACGTGGTAATTTGCTGAATATTGTTCATAAATTTAGCTACTTGGTAAAATATAAATATTTGACATATTTGAGAATTATTTTTAAAATGTTGTGGTTAATTTTTGACTCAAAAAAAATGATGGCATTAAGCTTCCGTGGTTTTGCTTCCCATACTGAGAACGTGTGAGAATGTGCAGTTCGGAGGCACTTAATTTCATTGAGAATGTTACCTAAGCTACACCATGAAGGTCACTTATCTCCCAGTTTGAGCTATTACACAGAGTATTGGAGACCCAAGCAATTCTAGTTTTAGCTTCCCATCCCACTATTCCAAGTCTTTAGGATTTATGCATAACATATATGACTGATGTTTGGTTGGTTGGTTGGGTTTTTTAGGTCTTTTGGGAAAAGACCTTACTAAATGTCTCACTAAATGGAAGACAGCTAAATCTACATTGAGAGGGCAAAATATAGTACTGTCCTTTGGGGAACTAAACCTTCAGTTTGAGGAAATCAAAATGGTGAGCTTCAAGTGCTGAGCGTTTCCCTGTTATGTAAATCAAGAAGAGAGTAGAAAAAAGAATATCGGATGCATGGAGAGGCTGAAGGTAGATGGAATGACACATGTGAGCTCTATGAGTAGGGAACTGGTGTGATTGTGCTGGTGATAATGGTATGTGTGGAGCAAATAAATAAAGCTGTCTCTTTAGACAATACTGCCAAACAAGCCTGGTTGTATCACGCCAGGAGGCCCAAAAATTCAGCCTGCCTCCTTCCCATTATTTTCTCCCTTTCAGCCTGATGCATGTTGAAGTGGCATGCTAGAAATGACTCTCCTTGTCTGACTCTGCTGTTCCTCTGACTGCCTCACCTCCTGCACACTGTGCAGCCCTGACAGCCAGCATGTCTCCTCCTCCTCCTCCTCTTCCTTCTTCTTTCCTTCTTCTCCTCCTACTACTCTTCTTTCTTGTCCTTTTCCTTCTCTTCTTCCTCCATTTGATGTCACCTGGCACAGCTGCTAGCTGTGCCATGCTATGAGAGCTGGTGCTTGGACTTCTCCTGCTCTTTTGCCTCCTGCTGCTAGAGTAGTCACAGGCAGCTGCCTCCTTTTCTGGGGAGTGACCTCCCCATACGAGTGCCTTCTGAGTACCTGAGGTCCATACTTGCACTGTGGTGAGCAGACACACTACAGAAAGCAGTGGAGATATTTGCTGGTGCAGCAGAGCAAGAGGAAGTTTGGGTGTTTATTTTTTCTTTCACCAGATAGTGGGAGTTTGGTAGATATGAAGTTGTATTTCAGGCAAAGTGCATTTTACGTAAGGACATGAAGAGCTGAAATATGAAGGTACAGTGGAGGTCAAAAACTGTAGGAATAACTATGCAGTTGATCTATTGTAATCAAATTGTCAATAAAAAAACAAATTATAAGGTGTTTTTCTCACTGATTAACCACATGCATTCATGTCTAAATCTACTGTGGATGAATTTTTAATTATTAAGTCTTCATATTAAAAATGCTGAGGGTTTCATAATTTATCACACAGTAGAGGTAAATGCCTACAAGTGTCAGAATCTTCTTAGGAAATTAACACTAAAATTACAAGTAATAGGGAATTGATCCTGGGATTATTCAATGTGTGTGATGGTTTCTTCAGTGTTAAATCATTCCTGCTTTCTTTTATTTCACGGCTTAGTCCATTAATGTATCCATAGTTCTATTGTATGAAAGGCCTTTTCTGTAATTTTTTCTAAAATTTTTAATGACAAAAGAATAAATCTGTTCAAAGCTAGAGAGAAGATTCTGCTGAAATAACAGTGTCATCTGCAAAACAATCACTTTTTGTCCATATATTTGGACCTTATTCAAATCTTGATCATATCACAATCTTTTTTTTATGTAGGAACTTATTATTGTCTTTCTACAAAGAGCTTGTTTTCCAGATCATGCTTTTACTGTATTCTACAGACTACCCTTATTAGATCCTGCGTATTTGCAAAGTGAGAAACTTAATATTTCATACAAACAGCAAATTTTGTGGTGGCTGATCTCTGTTATGCACTTTGTCTTCACATACTGGGACAAGAATGGAAACTCATGAACAGCATTGGCTGCTGAGTTATTCTACTTTTCTTCATATATGAAGATAAATGCTGTAACAGAGCTCACTCATCAGATGTAATATATAACGTATGTATTTGTTTTTGCATGCCACTCATCAGGATTAGAATGGTTTGAGATGACAGGCATGGAAAATTAAGAGCTCTTAGGAAGTAGCAGAGTAATGGGTTTTGAAGACAGTAAAACTTTTGATGAGCTGAAATTATTGCACCAGTGAAATAAACACAGTTTTACTTTAACATAGTCAAAAGAGGAATATTTATGTCTCCTATGATGTAAATATACACAACTTGTATATGTGTTTGTGTGAAAATATTTGACCTAAGCTGATGGTTTTGGAGATGTACATAGTAGAAAAATAATGCTTGTCCAGTGTATAGCATGATAATGACTTGTGTTCTCAGCATGACAATGGCATTTCCTAACTGAAACTTCAAGACATGGAAGTATATAACTTGGCTAGGGATGTTAAGTATAACAGGAAGGGATTCTATAGGTACGTAGCAAATAAAAGACAGACTAGGGACAATGTAGGTCCCCTCCAGAAGCTATCAGGGGAACTGGCTACCCTGGATTTGGAGAAGGCTGAGGTTCTTAATGACTTCTTTGCCTCGGTCTTCACTGGCAGAGGCTCTGACCACACCACCCAAGTCTTGGAAGGCAGATGCAGGGACTGAGAATGAAGACCCTAGGCCCACTGTACAAGAGGATATGGTTTGAGACCATCTTAAGAACCTGAATGTACACAGGTCCATGGGACCTGATGAAATCCATCTGTGGGTCCTGAAGGAGCTGGCAAATGAAGTTGCTAAGCCACTGTCCATTATATGTGAAAAATCATGGCAGTCCGGTGAAGTTCCCGATGACGGGAAAAAGGGAAATATAACCCCCATTTTCAAGAAGGGGAAAATGGATGACCTAGGGAACTACAGACCAGTCAGTCTCACCTCTGTGCCTGGCAAAATCTGTTTTTTTTTATCATTGCAATGTGTACAGCACTTTTCAGATTACAGTGAGTCCTATGAACACAAAGCCATGCCATTTATTTTAAGGGGGATAGTTCTACATCTTTGTTTTTTGATAATTGTTCTTATGGAAACATTCTTTCTGTTTTCTTAAAAAATAAAAAAATAAGAAAAAGTTTTTACCACAGAATTTGTATTTAAGTGTTGCTTTGGAAAATTTAAAAGAAAATTAAGGCTCTAAGAAATTGAGAGTTTTTTGTATCTGTATGCAGAAGCACAAATTTGTCTTATGAATTGTTTGTGGTTTAATTGCTGTCTGTGTTGGTCTGGCTATAGAGAAATAGAATTCTTGAACAACTAAACAGAAGGGTTTGGTTGTTGCTATTTGAGGAAAAGGAGCTATGTCTAAGTAACACAGCCTTCTCCTAGGGCTTATGCTATACTTTTCTTAATAGTCCTCTCCCTTCCCCTACTACACTAGAATACTTGTGCAAATTTTTTGACTGCTTTTGCTTAATCCTTGCCTCTTTACTGTCTATATGTTAACAAGCACTAAAGGCTGTTATATTATTAGGAGCTTTCAACTGATCTTATAGAAATGCGCATATTATGTCTCCTATATAGGAATTAACTAAGTAACAATCTCAGTGTGTGTTTTATCTCATTTGGATGCATGGACCTGTAGAAATAGATGAGACATCTTTATTTAGCCCTTTCCATTATTTGGTTTGTCATATTTAACTGATTGTATGCTGTAGTTATAAAATAATAGTTCTCCACTCATAATTTCTTTCATTTTAGAAATATTAATTTAATTGCAAAGCAGGAAAACCCTCAGTGCAAATACATCTATATAGATGAAGATATTGAGGCTTATTTTTCAGCTGTGGCAAGCTGCAGCCTGGATAGAGTACCTGAGCTGACAATAAAGTGTGCGGGCCTGTCTGTCTTCACAGGAGTGTCCTGTCACCAAAAGCTTCTTCATATTTTCTATAATGAACAAAACTGTGTTTTCTGTCACAAGTTTCTCTGAAACAAGAAAATGTGTTTCTATTTAATTAGCCACTGGAATGCTCAAGTGGACGAACCCACTATTTATCAGATGAAGCATAGTATTCATGTTATCTATCCTCAGTGAAAATGGAGGGAATGGCTGTTTATGGCAGCACAGGATCAACTTTCCTTTCAGAGGGCATGAACTCATGCATTAAGCCTGAAAGCTGGGTATTGTACATAATGCTTTGAGTCAGTAGTTCTGTACTACTAACTCAGTTCTGTACTACTAACTCCAGAAAAACTGGAGTTTTTCATCCAGATAATATATGAAATATGTTGGTAACATCATACAATTTTTAAAACCCTTTATTCCTGTATTACACATTAGGCACCACAGAAAGCATGAGTTTTGACAAAGTTATGATTTTTAAGTCTGCTAGTACTACATTATCCTTAAGATAATGACCTGTACCTTTAGATTGGTCTTGGCTTTGTTCTTGCTCAGTTTTAGAGATTTTGTTTGCCACATATAATAGGCACATAATTCTGGAAGTTCCCTTATTTTTAAATTCAACTCTAGTAAATATGACAACATTCCCTGTCTGTGCTTGGTCCTCAACATGGACACTTGTTGATTTTCAAGGGGGCTGGGAGAGTTATGTTCCTGTTCTGGCATTTGGTCTACATACATGAAGTCTGGCCTCTGACACAGTTAGTGGATGAAGTGGAAACCTTGTCTTCTGGCAGGCAAGTGAGAATGAGACATTAATTTAGTAGTCCCAGCACACAGCTCTTTGTGCGGCAACCAAAGAGAAGATTGATCCTCAAACATTGCTCCCTCATACAGAGCATGTTTTCTTCCTATAGTCTTCTACATTTAGGAAGCTGCACATCTGTGAGGTATGTTTATGGAGAAGAAAAATATCTTTCTCCAGACTGAGAGGCAATTTTTGTGTATCAGCATGTTTACATGGTGTGAGGTTTTTTAACCCAAATACTTGTCTTAAAAAAACAGAAAGGAAGCATAATTTTCTCCCTACAGGAAAACAAAGTTTTTTAGAACCTTACATAATGACAACACAAAAAAAGTAAGAACTAATCATCAGCTGGTCCGTATCAGAATTATAGAATGCTTTTTTTGAAACAAAAGAAAGATTGGATTAAAACGTTACTTCATTTGGCAGCACTTCCATGGGCAAAAAAAGGACATTTCCTTGTATTGATTTTCAGATGCAGTTCCCCATTCACCACAATTTGGTTCCTGTGATAATTGGTATGAAATCAATATTTTTTTTGTGTACCTCTTAACCCACATCCCAAATGAACTTGTTTAAATAGACAAATCCAGTAGTCCAAAGGATACCTAAGTTCTTGGAAGGGTTTTATATGAACAGGAATCAGAAATGTTTCATCCCCTGAAATTCAAACTAGAATAAACCATCTCAAAGCAAGAGTGAGGAAACCACAAGTTTATTATAAAATCATTCTGGTTTGTGTTCTATAATGGATTTTGGTGGAAAACTAAATGAATCATTTTATCTTTTATTTGTGAGGAGAAGCTTGGAGGCACCACTGAGCCTTCCCCAGACACAATGTACGTTCTGAGTGGTTGGACACTTCTGGTCGTGTTGCAGGCTGGCCTGCAGTTGTTATGCTTCCTACAAGATGTGTTTGCTCAAGGGGTCCAGTCATCAAGCTAAATAAAATCGTTCACTTTCGTTGACAAATATTGACTCAAGCTGTTACGCTTTTATGTGTTTCAGGGGCTCACAATGTTTGAGAGCTCAGCAAGCAAACAAGAACAGGTACAGGAAGTTATCGTGATGGTTTGGACTCCTGTTTGTTTTCCTGCTGCTGATGTACGTTCTGCATTGTATGTGGCTTATTACTAATGACCTTGTTATCTAGTGCACTGTGGCTGATAAGGCCAAAGGCTGTAACAGAATACAAGTACATTTCACATTTCCACTTGAAGAGTTTATTTTAATTGTGTTTTGAAATGTACTGTACCCTAAAGGTGCTCTCTCATCTGTAATGTACTTTCTAGAAATAAAATCCTGTGAAGAATGGAATGTATAATGGGGTGAGGTATAATGGACAGTTTTGTATTCAGTTGAAGCTGTATCTGATAGTACAAATCTGAACAATCCTGAGCTATGGAAGAAAATTAAACAGGGGCCAGAGGTAATGGCTTTTCTGAATGTCTGGTTTATTAATTTCTTTGAGGGAGAAAAACAAAGCAAATACTGAAAAGCCTCCTAAAGTTTTTGAGATTTTAGTGGGGTTATTTTTGTTTGTTTGCTTGTTTCATTTTTTTGCTCTTTTTGTACAACAGCAAAATCACAAACACCCAATATTTGTTTTTTAACTGAAGGTTGTCTTTATCCAAATGACTGGCTTACAGAGTGTTTTGTTTACCAGTTATGTCACTTCATGGGTAACAAGACTGTAATCTGAATTGAGACCCATCTTCAGAACTTGTTGATGAAGTTAGCATTGTGTAGGAGTGGTGCAGAACAATTGTTGCTAAAACAACAGTACTTAAAAAAAAATAAATTAGGACAAAATCCATCAAGAAGCACAGAAAATGATGGATGGTTTAGTCAAAAATCAAGCCATGATTTTACTTCTTCATCAGTTCTTTGCAAGTAAACAACAGTTGGACTTCCAACCTTGGGTGAGCTGGCCAGAGATAGCAGAAGATGGAAGAGTGGGGATGTTTTTAAAAAAAATTCTGGCTGGTCCTGGCTGTAAGTTCCTGGTCTTGAAGTAAGATAATTTATCTCACTATAATTATACAGTATAGGTTATGCAGTTACCTCACTTTAAATGCACCAAATTACTGTGTAAAAAAAGGCTAAAGACATATATCAGGCTTCTGTTAGTATTGCTAACTTTTTCATTGTTCTGTGCTGGGGCTAAATTTTCATCTTTTTTGGTATACCTAAACTAACATATAGATAAAAGTGTAGGAGTTCATAAACATTCAAATGAAAAGTGGGCAAGAACTTGAACAAGATATCCTTTGGCGGTGACAAAAGCCATGTCTCAGATCAAGTTCAGGAAATCCACCAACCCAAAAATAGTTGGGGAGGGAAATATTGCATATGTTTGCCTTGTTTTCACTCTTCTCTGAGTGTCTGTTTCAGATGTCACTGCAGAGAGAATACGGTCCTGTTTGACCCCGTTTTTGAAGACAGAGAATTGACTTAACATTTATGAATGCTGCCTTCAAGATACAAAGGATGAGAGGGTCAGCGTGCAACAACTCCTGTGAAGAAGAGTGTGAGAAGGCTTTTGTGTCATACTCTGTTGGACATAGCTCAGTAGAATGAAAGGTTGCAGGTGTCATTATCATAGAAATTATATCTAAATAAAAATCCATGAATGTATTAAACTTATTGAGTCTCATGAGAACTTCCATGCTCTCCTAGAAAGACTGTATCCAGAATATTCACCTAACAGGAGACAGGTTTCTCTTGGACATTCTAATTTATGAAGAGTAAAAAAGGGACATCAGCTGTCTTGAGTTTTTTACCATAGCAAGACCTCTTCTAGTCTAACCTTATCTGTGAAAATCAGATATATTCCATTGTTTTTCTCAGCATTTTTAAAATGGCAAGACTCACAATTCTGTTAGAAACCAAGGAGCTGAATGCTGACATTTTCAAATTCAAGTTTAGAATTATAGGGTCAAAATGAAAAATTATTTGCTATTCTTTATTCAAGTAGTTCTTTGGAATCATTGCATGTGAGTGTTTGCTTTGTAACTACAACAGTTTATCAGTTTACCTGGCTAAATCTCTGTTTACTGGACAGATAAGAAGAGTACATAATTAGCTAAAGTTCAGCGACAAAGGTTATGTCACTCAGAGCTTTCTTTCTACAGACATGCTGGCCTGTTTGAAAACATTAGCGAAATTCTTTCCTACCTTGGGATTTCCTCTTACTAGGTTGAAAACTTCTGTTTCTCTCTGAAATAAAACATAAGTCTGAGGGTATGATTTTGCCCATGAATTATAAAAATTTCTAATATAGAACAATTGAAAATGATAAATTTCTGAAATTAAATGTTTGTAGTCCAAAGGAGAAAGTTGTCTTAGGCTAAAACAAACAGCTATCAGTACATAATGTAATTACAGACTAACAGTGGTACATTCCACAGCAAAAGGCCTCTGCAAGAACACAATTGCTGTATATTGTATCTTCAAACTGAGTTCAAACTCTCATAAATTTCAGCAGCAGCTGGTGTTTTTTGGAGAACTTTCATGCAGACCCGAGACTCATAGGAGAAAAAGTAAGAGATGGGTAGGTCTACAGTGTTGTTTTGCAAAACCACTTTTTTCTTCCTATTAGAGAGCCGAGATCTGCACTGTTCTGCAGAGGTGTCAGTTGTGAATCATTACTCACTATTCTTCAGCAGAACCTGGAGATACAGGTGGTAATTGTGAGCTTTAACAAGTGTAAGCCAGCAAAATGTTTTAAAACTTTAAACCAAACTGCATTTCCAGAGCTTATTCATTATAGGCTTCTATGGAAAACATGTTACTAAATTTAAACGTTGGAAAGGCCTAACATTTACCTGAACACTGTTCTTAGTGCACAGTATACAGTATAGAAACCTTATGAACAATCATGGTATAGAAATATTTCAAGGATTTGAACAATTCTCTATTGACTGAGATGATTTGGTTTTTTGTTTTGTTTTCCAGAAGATACTGTTTGTTATTTATGGACACCCTGATAATATTTTTAAGACATATTTCTAAATTTATGAGTCGCCTAACGTAATTAATCACTCTGTCTCTTCAATAACTGCTATGTTCTCATATGCCTGAAGCTAAGATACTACGACCGTTTTGGTTCAACCTGAAATGAACGAATATATATGTATACTTAGAAAAGTAAAATTTCAAAAGTAGAAGCAATTCTACAGGCATGTAAGTGGGTGACACCTGTGCAGTTATGCCTCTGTAGGTCCCCTATTCTAGTGTGAAAACACTGCTCCTGCTGGAGGTAGGAGTGTGATGGTGGTCGTGGGGCACCATTTCAAGTTTCCTGGAGTGAGTACAGAGATATGTCTAGTATGAATATTTAAGCATGCAAAACACTCAGACTATAAATTCAGGTTATTTTAGAAGGTATGGCAAAAAAAGGGAGAGGAACCTTACAGAAGATGCTTATCTGCACTTATCTCTCTGTTCTTGCCAATCATATCCTTTTCTATTATGTCATGAGATATCCATTGATATAACTAGAGTTGTAGGATTGAAATAAAATTTACATATGAAATCTGCTTGAGACCTGTTCAGCAAAGGACTAAATGCAACTGTTGTGACAAGATGTTGTGACAAGACTTTTACATGGTAGCAATACTTAACAGACAGTAAGTTAATAACTGAATAATTAAAAAGACTGTTATATTTTCCTGCCTTGCTGAATGTTGAAGGGCACTACAAAGAGAAAGCTAGTGTTGGGCAGGATGGTTAAATCCTTAGTGGTACTCTAATCTTTCCCAATGCTTAATAGTGCTCTAACAGTGTGACTGGGAGAGCAGCTGTCTAGAGCCGTGAATGAAGGGCTGGTATCATTCTCCACCAGAAAACACCTAATTCCTTCCAACATTATCCTTCTTCAAAACATGTGGCAGAAAGGAGACCACCTGAAGGAGGAGACCCCCTCTTCTGCTACATATCTTCCCGTCTGTGGGCTTTCTGTCTATTGTCTTCCTCTGGGTGTGGGGTAGTGTTGATGATTTTGCATTAGTTCTACAGTTTTTGTGTAGGGGTGATAGTGAACCTGTTGATGCTCATGCCTTAAGATTTTACATACAGTTTGTGTCTGCAAATTAGCTTCTAAATTTAAGTTCTCAAAGAAATATAGACTAAAAGCATTGACTGGTAGAGTAGGACCCTTTTACAGCTGAATAAGCATTCTTCTTTCTTTTCCCGTTGCACAAAGCCTGATAGGTTTATTTCAAAACAGATAATTGGACTCCTACTTAGCAGGATGCAAGGTCAAGATGGCTGGTAATTTGAGGTTGTGAAAGTAACTATTATATTAGATTGACAGGACTGAGGGGAAAAAAATACAGGTACTGTAAAGGCAAATTAAAGCTTCTTGAACTGATAGTGGATAAAGAGTACTGAAAAAGAAGAAAAAGAGATAATGTAACCTGTGCAACATTTCATAGCTTGTAATGACACCATTTTTGGCTGTAGTGAAGCTCATGTTTATAAGATAAGAGGACTCAGTTGTGTGATTAATTCTTGGATTTCTAGTAGGAATCTGGTCCTGTATTTATCATGTGATGATGCTGTTGAATTAGAGCTAAAGGCTATAAAATGCTGCTGAAGATAAGCTTTCTGTATTTACAATGAACTATGTTTGCATGGATGTTATGAAGACAGAAAAGTCAGTTTTCTCTATGTTTCAGGAAGCAGTAGTGTTTGTGAGTACTGAAAGAAATATCTGTGACTCCGTGGCCAGTTGACTGTTAGCTGGTACTGTATTAATGATGGGGGACATTGGGACAGTGCTTGTATAGTGACCCTTCAGACTGAGAGAACATAGTACTTCATATAGTTCTTTTGTTACTCCTTCACTGTGTATTACAAAAGACTATTTTGAAGTTTGGAATCTGTAGTGTGACAGAAGAAATAGTAGCAGTAATTTAATATACCTTTGATAGAGTTCACTCAGCTTGCATATTAAGAATACGAAGACAGGAAAATGCCTAAGATGTCTGGAATTTTAAAAGAGGATACATAAGAATATTGGATTATGTATCTTAAAATAAGTGGATGGAACAAAAAGACAGCTCCCACTGATATGGAATATGAAGAAAACATTGGAGTAAATTGATTTTCACTTCAGCATAGAACACACCAGCTACAAGACTGGTAAACATACTGTATCTGCTCACCTGTTTAGGACTTTACAGTGTTGGTTTGCTAGGGCAAGCCGTTCTTTACAGTTGGTAAACTCCCTTATTTAAAAGAAGGAAGGTATGGATTTGCCTTGAAATATCGCCATACTGTGTTGTCTTTCATGTTTTATATCTGAGTCATGATAGATATTATTAGGTTACACAAATGATAGAAAACAATGTATGGAGTAATTGCTAGATCCTTTTTTATAAAGCAGATGTTTAAATTCTCTGCTCGCCCTAATATCTTTCTTTTTTTCTTTTTTTCTTTTTTTTAAGAAATAACCAATTTTAGGTAACTGGGATTGCATGGCTTTCAAAGAAGAGCTCAAAGACATTTCTTTAGGAGCAATGAATTCTATTGTTTTTCAGCATCTGCATTGTCTGCTGTAGAAGAGCACATGAGTTCTGTGCTGACACCCAGGACAAGTTTCTTCAACTGAGTTGAATATTGGTCATGCTGAATCATTAGGCTGACAGTGAGTAATAGATCAATGTTCTTACCCTGGGAATTACTGTGTGCAATGTGCATCTTTCCCAGAAATCATCAAGTTCTCCACAATAAGGAATATGGAATCAGTGAATTCAGAAACAGATGCAAGCTTTGAAGATAACATACACTGTGTTTTCTTGTTGACAAAATACTCAAAGGTTTTTGCTTATGCTTTTTTTTTTTTTTCTCTAAACAAGGCTTCCCAGACATAAGTCAATATGGCAGCATTTGAATCTGAAGAACTAACAAGAACTCAAAACACTAAGTATAGTTTTCAGCACTTCATAACTACTCATTATGTTTATTTCCCAGTTTTCTTTGTTATTTGTTTCCTGTCTCTGTTTGGAGCCAACATATTTTTGGCTTTCAATTTGAAGTGTGAGGCACTGCCAATCAGCAGGAAATATAATACAGATAAGATTCATATAAAGTCTTTTGAACTGTTAAAATCTCTGGATGGGAAATGGATGTTAAATTGTTTACATTTGGCACAAGAATAAAAAGTTCCATTTTTAAATTCAAAGCCTCTCCACCTTTGTAAATGAAAACAAATCACATGGGTCATCTAGAGTTCCACTTCTGTAAAATCCATCATAAGCCTGATAAAAGCTTTTGTAAGTCAGCAACTCTATCTGTAGCTTGTTTGAAAGTCATTCTGTAGCTTAAAATGAAGTGGCCCTTTGCCCTGTGTTCTTTAGAAAAGTACTGTATCAGTAACATGTTCATGATACAGTAAAACCGCTAAAATGTAAAGAACTGCTTTATGAGTGATTTAATCCTTTTAAAGAGATATGAAAGTTTCTGCATGATTTTAAATTTTCCATATTAATCCCTCACTGTTAATTTATTGAGGACATATATCTAGAGCTTATCACTCTAAGATCTGTTTCTGCTTTGCCGTGTATTGGAGCTTGAAGTTAATGTTCACATTAGTGGAACGTTGTTGTATCAGCACTTATATGTGTGCAGGATGTAGCTCAGACAGATTCTTGATGGCAATAAATCTCAAAGATGAAGTTGGGAAAAGCATCATCTTTGGAACAGTTAAGCATTGCTAATGAGTACTAATCATATGGCAAGTCAGAGAGTGAGAAGCAGTCCCTGGCATAGCTGCAGGCTGTTATATGGAGCATCTTATATTCCAAAGCCAGCAGAAGCAGTAATAGCTGGAAAAGATGTTCAGGACAGTCTTGCCAACAGAAAAGCACTTCAGCAATTGAAAATATTCTCCATGATCTAAGGAAAGGAAGCCTATTTGGAGGAGAAGCTTAACCTTGAAGCCTTGTAACATTTTGTGGTTGGATGGAACACCCCATTCATGAGGGAAATGGTCGTATAGACACTAATCTAATTCAGAGGGAAAAAAATCTTATAAAATTATAACTAAGGGTTATGCAATGTTGGCAGAAGCATTATTCCAGGGGTAGGACTTAAGCCACTGCTTATGTTCATATCTTTGGATCACTTAATGTTTCTTTCTTTTCCAAAGCAGAGATCACAGGTGTACAAACATTGTGGAATACTGAGGAATCTTAAACCATCCTGGCTGCATGTCTTCAGGATGTTGTAAATTAAGTGACTGAGGATACGCAAAATTCACCATTTTTATTTCAAGGTGCTTTTAGGCCAAATGATTGAGTACTGGGTAATTCAGTGGATGTAGAGATTGTGAAAATTGATGGTTTATTTATCTTTCATTTTTCCATGGAAGGTTAGAGAGGAGAAGTACAATTTTAAAAACTTCTGCTTAGTAACTGAAAGAAACATCAACAACATTATCATTGTCATTGAAGATATTAATGGAATACAATAATTTATAGTAGGGCGTACTTGAAAGTAGAAGCAATTCAACAGTATTAATGTGATTTGACATTGGATTTGATAAAGGTGACTGTACAGCAGATGTTTTACTGGTGAGGTGCCTGACTATTCAAACACAGTAAAGTGCCATAAAAATAAACTTTAAAATATTTATTCAGGCAATTAAAAATATATTTAAAAGTGTTTTGGAAAAATATTAATTTGGACTTTAACTGTGTGAAAATGTATTGCCACCCTTCATAGACAATGTATAATTTTGAACAGGAAGACAAGTAACCTTTTTATATGAGTTTATGCTGAAGCCCTGATTCATTTGCCTTATTAAAAAGAATAAGTTACACATGATAATGGAATAGGTTCTCTGTCTGAAGGATGCTTTCCTACACGCTGATGATGATTCAAGAAAGCTGTAGCAATAGACTGTCAAGGTGAGATGCTTGTTAACTGAGACCACAAACAATTAGAAGATAACAGATCAGACCATACAACTGTTCTTTGTTTTCTTGTTTTCCTCAGTACTGAAAAAACTTCTGATACTGTCAAGGTGAAATAAATAGTCCTGTAGGTTGGGGGAATATGAAAAGGGTTCTTTTTAAGCACAAAACTGACGTCAACTTAGTTCTTTTGGACAACATCATTGGATTTGTAAAGGTATTATTAAACTGAGGAAATGATCTCACTCTGAAGCATAATCATGGCCTGTTCTGAGGGAAAAGGTGGATGTGAAATTCAGAGCTAGAAAATCACAAGTCTTCAGTGGAAAAAGAGAAGCTGTTTGTCAAGTTTTATGATAATAGGTGAAATTTCTCAAAAAATGTTGTGTACTGTAAAGAGATTTTCACATATCTCAACTAGCAGCTGCAACCTCACTGAATTCTGTAATAGTGTGGTGCTAATTGGGACATAATTTAATTCCTTCTTTAAGAATACTGGAAAATACAACAGCAATACTGGTATTATATGAATGGGTAGGGTTTTTTTTGGATTATGACTTAAAGACACTTGCTAAAGATATGTATTTCTTTTGCAAGTTTCTGAATAGTCACTCTTTGGTTTTCCTACAGAGCCTTCAATTAGCATTTTAACTCTGTACCAAGCTTTGTGTAATCTCATCTTAAATTTTTGCGTGACTTTAACTTTCTTAATTCTGTATACAGAGCTTAGAGCTTAATCAATATTCTAATTTTTTGAAGTTGCTGTTATGCTTGTTGCGTTCAGGGCAAGCTTCCCAAAGGAAGGCTAAGGAAAATATGAACCCACTGCTGAATGGGGTAAGGAACCTGGCAAAGAATGTCACAGAAAAGGCCAAAGTACTCAATGCCCTTTTTGTCTCATTTGTCACTGCTAAGACAGGCCTTCAGGAAATCCACACTTCTGAAACCAAAGGAAGTTTGGGAGCAAGGAAGACATACTATTAGTGGAGAAGGACCAGCGTAGAGAACATTTAAACAAGCTGGACATACATAGTGTGTGGGACCTAATGGGTTGTACCCTGAGGGAGCTGGCTGATGCCATTTGCAAGGACATTCTTGATTATCTTTGAAAGTTTACATCAATTGGGAGAGGTTTCTGAAACCTGGAAGAGAATAAATGTCACTCTTGTCTTAAAAAGGGAAGAGCTGGAGAACTACAGGCCACTTGGCAGTTCCTCTGTGGCTGGGAATATAGAAAATATACTCTTGGAAAACATTTCCAAACACATAAAGGACAAAAAAGTGATCGGGAGTAGTCAGCATATATCTATGAAGGTAAAGTCATACTTGACATGTCTGATAGCCTTCTATAATGAGGCGACTAGCTTGCCGGGTGAGGACAGAAAAGTTGGTGTTGTCTCCCTTGACTTTAGTAAGGCCCTTGACACTGTCTTCCCTAACACCCTTATAGGCAAGCCAAGAACGTACAGGTTAAATAAATGGATGGGCAGTTAGGTTGAAAAATGCCTCAGTGGTTGGTCCAACAGTGTTGTGATCAGAGGCACAAAGTCCAGTCGGAGACCAGTCATTAGTAGTTTACCTCAGGGCTGACAATGAAGCCATCACCTTTCAACTTCTTCATTAATAAACTCTGCACTGAGGCAGAGCGCACCCTCAGCATGTTTGCAGACAACACAAAAGTGGGAGAAGTGGCTGATGTGCCAGAGGGTTGTGCTGTCAGCCAGAGGGACCTGCTGGGCTGGAGAACTGGGCAGAAGGGAATCTCATGGCAGTTCAAGAAAGGAAAATACAAAGTCCTGCCCCTGAGGAGGAACAGCCCTAGGCACCAGTACACACTCGGGAGTGACCTGCTGAAGAGCAGCTTTGCAGAGAAGAACCAGGGGTCTTAGTAAACTACAAGCTGACCATGGCTGACAGTGGCCCGTCTCAGCAAAGATGGCCAGCAGCTTCCTGAGCTGCATTAGGCAGAACATCTCCAGGAGGTCAAAGAAGGTGATCCTTCCCTCTATCCAGTACTGGTTAGGCTGTATCTGTGTCCAGTACTGGGCTCCCTATTATAAACTATGAATTTACTGGAGTGAGTTCAGTTCAGTACAGCAGAGCATCTCTAATATGGTACTAGGCTGAGAGTGCTGGGACTATTCAACCTGGAAAAGGGAAGGCACAGGATGCTCTTATCATGCATAACTGATGGTAGGAAATGAAGAAGGAAACAGACTTCCCAGTAGTGCTCATGGACAAAACAAAATGTGAAACACACAAAATTCCATTTGAACACAAGAAAATATTTATTTTTTTTTTTATGGTGAGGATGGCCCAAAGTTGGACAGGTTGGTCGAAGGCCAGATTGGACAGAGCCTTGGGTGACATGGTTTAGTGTGAAGTGTCCCTGCCCATGGCAGTGGGGTTGGAACTTGATAATCTTAAGGTCCTTTCTAGCCCTAGCTATTCTGTGATTCCGTAAAAA
Source organism: Neopsephotus bourkii (assembly GCF_033783945.1). Taxonomy (NCBI): domain Eukaryota; kingdom Metazoa; phylum Chordata; class Aves; order Psittaciformes; family Psittacidae; genus Neopsephotus; species Neopsephotus bourkii. The sequence goes on from NW_026900741.1 coordinate 89,363, forward strand.
GTTAGCATAGGTTGTTAGAAATGTTGTGGAGTTTCTCTCCATGGAGATAATCAAAACCTGACTGGATGTGATTCTGCTGTATGTGACCCTGCTTGAGCTAGGAGGTTGCAGCATCTCAAAAAGCCACTTCCAGCTTCAGTCAATCTGTGATTCTGTGATTACAACGATTTTTGAAATGATACAGCTATTGTCTGCTTTCTCCAGAATTAGTATAAACAAGCTCAGTGGACGAAATTTCAACTTTTTATTTGTCTTTAAAAGTAGACCAAAGTCCTCGCATATAATGACTATGGGAAAGTTGAAGAAGAGCTGCACTTACAAAGAATTAGGAATATCCTGCCAATTTTATAGTGGGTAAGTTACTGATATTTGCTGTGGGTAATTGTTATAAAAACATATTCATGAGGATGTCCTTGGTTATAGATTTGTCTAGCTCAAATGGGAGCTGCTAAGAGATGCTACCAGTATCATGCTGTTCTCAGTCCTTTATCACAGTCTCATGTCAGCATAAAAGCAAGGGCAAAGGAGCTGTAATACTAAAACCAATGATAGTTCAAATTACATTCTTATTGCTGAGTTCAGCCCGGAATTGCCCTTTCCTAGTGGCCATTCTGTGCTCTCAGAAAGGCCTGTGACTGTAGAAGGACACTGAGTCCACCTCTGTTTTTAGATTTACGTAACACAATGGTTTGGGCTTAGTTAAATTTCAGAAATGGATGATAAGGAGTATCACATAATCAGTTCAGGAAGTTAATGATGCCTGATAATTGAACATGCTGGGAGGTATCTGCTCTTAACTACGCAGTAGCATGTGTTTGCCTTCAAATACTTTTTAAAATTTATTACTAAAAAATAATCATGGTATAAAGTGACAGGCTATGACACTAACTATTTTGTTAGGTTTAGGCCTTTAAAAATGGGTCCTTCACAGACAACCCACTCTATGCTGTTTTCTCTCCAGCACTGTAGGCTGAGACAATAGAAGCCGCTATGCTAGGTAGTCCCCTCTCTGAGTCCAGGTTCAAGCTGTGGTATGCACCAGTACCACCCAGGCAGCTTGCCCTGTGCGGCAGTCTGCAGAATGTGGTGGTTTGAGGATGAAGCAATACCATGTGCTGGGAGGTCAGAAAGGGCTGCAAGGTCTTTTTCTGCTGCATTCAAAGGATAGATACGGTTGATACTACGTTACATTAGTGATGCTGAAGGCAGAAAGTATCATCCATTTAAATGCACGATATTACTTTTTTGGTGTTATGACATTAAGCCATGGAATTATGATATTTCACCTTTACAAATACATACTTATTACATCTATGTACATTCTTAAAGAGTGTATAGTGTTGATTTGAGGGGTGTGTGTCTGTTTAGGGAACTTTTGGAACACTTACAATTTACTTGCTGCATATAACTGACCTCATTTTGGATCTGATGTGAGTGTGTTTGAGTCCCAGGTTAATTTAAATAATACCAGAGTTTTGGAAAAAGAATCAAGTTCCATGAATTTTCTTTATCTGTGCTTCCCATCTGGCTTGCTGTTACCGGCATTTAATCCTGTGTTTGCTGCCAATGTTTCCCAGAAAGCCTTATAATTGCTTGGAATTTGTATGAACAGTTCCAGTCTGGTGCACAATTAGGGATGCACTATAAAATTTTCATTGCTCGATTTAGTTGAAATTATAAGATGGATGGGTAACAATAATGACCATAGTTGTACCATATAAAAGTGACTACTGGAAATTTGCAAGAGAGATAATTTAATGTTAACTATTTCTTTTACTCGAGAGATGATGGGGAAAGGAAATACCGCAGCAGAATTTAAAAGAAATGCTTAATGTTATATGATACTTTCATTGTTTCCCTTATAGCTGGAAACTCAAACTGGAAATCTGTCATTCAGAATATGTTTATGTGCCCCTTTAACAGGTTGATATGGGTCTTTGGATGATATACAAACACTGCACATAATTTCCCTTTTCCAGAAAAATAAATGCAAATATGCTGTTTGTTTTTATATAAACTAACAGTTTACTTGTTTGCTTTTTTTTCATTTTTACTTATGTTCTTGCTGACAATGCAGGGAGGCATATGTCCAGAAATGAATGGCAGCTGGTATCAACATGCCACGAATAAAAAATCTGGCAGAATACTTAGTAGGAAATCCTTTACACTGAATGGCACTGATTGGAGGTGCTTTTGAAAGGAACTTCATGTTTATAGCTTTTTACAGTGAGACCTAAAGCTCCTGATTCTTTTCTTGTTTGTTTGGCTAACTGCTGGAGTTTCAAAAAGCTGTTATGTCTTTAGCCACGTGTTTGTTGTGAAGTCAGAAGGAGCTGTGAAAAGAAATGTGCAGCTCTGAGAATGCAGAGTGTAACAGTGAACACACTTGTCTACAAGTTATGAATATGAGAGCCTATTGGTGGTGCAGTACTGTGTGGCCTAGCTCACCTACTGGAAGCTTTCTTAATGTGGTTATTTGTGTCAGTGGGTTTGCCTCATTGTGAAGCAGGTTGGATGGCTCTGTTTCAGGTCTCTGATTTGATCACAAGGACATTTTGGCATACCTTTTTTTTGTTGGTTTTGACCTCACTGCTAATATTCCTGCTCATAGAGTCACAGAATCTTAGAATCATAGAATGGTTTGGGTTGAAAGGGACCTTTAAAGTTCATCCAGTTCCAACTGGCTGACATGAACAGGGGGTTTATCCTGCACCTTGTGGTGGCTAATAATCAAGGGCAAGATTTTATGGGTTTGTGTGTAGGCGTCTACTCTTCTGAGCTTGAGGAATGAGGGAAGGAAGTAAAATACTCCCTGTCTCTAGTTTGTTTTTCTTTTTTGCCCTCAGTCCAGCCAGCAATGTCTGCTGCAAGAACAGGTACAAATGTAATCTGTTTTAGTGAAACTACTCAAGCATAGAATCATAGAATAGTTAGGGTTGGAAAGGATCTTAAGACCATTTAGTTCCAACCCCCCTGCCATGAGCAGGACACCTCACCCTAGATGACGTTGCTCAAGGCTCTGTCCAGCCTGACAGAATAGGAAAAAAAAAAAAACCCAAATTAAACATAGGGATCTGGTATGTGACCTGATTCAAAAAAGTCCGTAACTGTCATATTGAAAACAGTAAACAGACATGACAGCCTTCCTACACCTTATGTTCCTATTAAGCATTGTAGGCTTATTGCTTTGTCATATGAAGACCTGTCAGTGTGGTTTGGGGCAAAATAGTGATGTGACAGGAGTTACGTAAATTACTTGTGTGTTGATTGACAGTAGTGAAGACCTGTGTTTCCTGCAACAAACAGCATATTCCATGTTTGGTTGAGTACCAAATCAATGTAGAATTTGTGCCTATGGAACCTTTTAAACCACTATTACTGAATAAAACATTTCCCTTTTTACAGTCATTAAGAGCTGGTGTATGTTACCTGACATACAGGATACATCGTGATGATTGCGTACACTAGCAAAGTAAGTCATGAAATCAGCCAATCTCTCCCTTACATATTGTATTCCAATTATTTTGAAAGTTTTTATCTGTTACACTGAAAATTTCTTTCAGAAGCAGGTAAAGTGAATCAATTCCTCCTCTGAACATATGCGCCTTCACTATTTTGAATACACTTATAACAGGGTTTGTTTTGGTAGAATAAGATGGCATTTGAAGCCAAACAACTTAGTGCATTGCAATGGGCTTAATGCAGAATCTGAGGAAAAAATTCTCACAATGTGAGTTCTCTTTAAGTGAGGCAGGTGTAGGCAATGCTAGGAGTTGCAAAAGAAGGCAGAGTCTTCCAAATTTCTTGTAATACAAGAAATTTTCCCCTTCTACCCTAAAGCTGACTTTGTTGTACAAGCTGCACTGATCCCAACACTAATCCCAGGATGCTGAATATCCCAGAAAAGGATCTTTTGTACCCTCTCACGGATGCTGTTCATTCCCATTACCATAACATCCCCTATGGCTACAGGGTTACATGACCAAGGAAAACAAAGAGAAAGAAAAAAAGAAAAAAAAACAAACAACCCACAACCAACAGCCCAGAATATTGTAAGTCTGTGGTGCTATAGATGAAGTTGGATAATGTTGTGGTTTAGACATGTATGTCATGTAATGACTGCTTAGCATTGATCAGAGAGTGTTGGGGCACTGGCTTTCACTGAGGATTATTTCTAAAGACTCTGAATAGCATGGTGAGGAAAATTTTACTAGGTCATATACGCTGTACAGCAACCTACCAATGCAGCTTACTCTTTCACTGGGAAACCATTAAAGCTTCAGTACTTTGAACAATTGAAAATGATCATGATATGATGAGTACAGTTTAAGAAAAACTGGCACAAGAATATAAATTATTTACTCTTTGAGTCGCTGGTTCCTAGGTTAGCAAAACAGCTGGACAGCCATAAAATCCCAAATTATATGTTATCTGATTTATACTTTCTAAGTGTAAAAATTATTCCAGAGCTAAATGAAGGCACTTTTTACAAGCTCTTTAATTTTATCTCAGAGCATTCCAAGTCCTGTTGACTTCTTATAGTTAGATGTTTCACTATTCAATTTCTCTCACAGTTAGAAAATTATGCATTATTTCAAAATTGTATTTATCTGACTTCGCTGTCCAGCTGTTGGTTCTTATTACTCTATAGGCAGCAAAGTTTAAAAGCTTCCCAGCACCAAGTATCTTCTTCTGTGAGTTCCTACACATAGTGACCAAGACACTCAGCTTCTCTATTATTTTTTATTTTTGTCGCAGGGTAAATAATTCTTTGGAGAAGCAAAAGATCCCCCCACCCCACCCCCCCCCTTCATAACTCAGAATCTGTATGGGGAAATGAAAAGTCATAAGTTTTACCTAAGATATGTCCACTGCTGCCTAATTTTCTGAATCTTTGGCCTTCCGGAAGTCTAGGATCCTTACAAGTGAGACATTAGAAAAGATAAAACTCTTGGGGGTACGTTGCAGTGAATGGAGAGGATTTATGGTGTGTGATTTAACTTTGTGCCTCCTGGTTGTAACAGGGAATGGCTGTTTAGTCGGTGCTGAGATTGAGTGAGTGAATGAGTGAGTGATGGCACCTCCTTCTCATGCCTTTCCCAGGAGTGGTTTTAGCCCAGAGCAGAATTGTTGCTGTTAGGAGGACAAACTAGTAGAGAGTGGCTACTTATGCATGACCTTTGGTGTCTCATGTAACGATAGAAACCTAATTCATTGAAGGCTGGATGGCAGCTTTCAGGGTTCATCTGTGGTTGTCCATTCAGGGATGCTGGAAGTTAGGATGCTGTTGGTGTCGCAGATCTGAGCTTAGTAGATTGCTGCTGCAATGATGCAGAGTGCAAGGGAACAGGTTTATGCATCTTCAAGCACTGTTATAGAACCACAGAGTCATAGAATGATTTGGGTTGTAAAGGATGTTAAAGATCATATAGTTCCAAACTCCTTGCCATGGTCAAGGACAACTTCCACTAGACCAGGTTGCACAAAACCCCATCCAAGCTGGCCTTGAACACTGCCAGGGATGGGGCATACACAACTTCACAGGGCAGTAGTTAGTGGACCTATTTCCAGATGTTTACAAATGGGGCTAGTATTTCATATGCCCAAAGCTTTAAAGTCCTCTCGTGCCAGCTAGCCCAGAAATGCTGTTACAAATGAGTGAAATGTTGAATGCTGTGGCTATAAAAGGTTAATCAAGTTAATATGTAAATAGTACTTGGCATATCTTTGTATACTTAATGTTACAAAATATGTTAAATACACACAATTGATTATGTATATAGAAAGAGCACTTCTTGATGTGCTTGACTAGTTAGTTAATATTGATAAGTGTGTTACACTATAGTCATCATCACATTATTTCATATTATGTCAATAAGTATCAAATAAATTGATACTTTAATGCTGGGGTAAAAGAACAATAAAGCAGCAATTGCTTGCAGCCTGAATATGAAACAAGCTTGAGCAGATTTAATAGCTGTCAATTCATAAGCATTTTTAAATGGTTAAGTCTAGATAAAAATTATTTTTAACCCCATTATTTGTCTGCTGAAAACAGACACAGTAAAAAATACCCCTATCATCACTAGCTTATTGTATGGCATTTCTTTTCCCCCTTGTCTATTAAAAATTAAGAATACAAATGGACTTAACATACGAGCATATTGCATGTTACTTTGTACATAAACTTCTTAATGTGTAGGAAGAAAATAAAAAAGATTAAGAGTATTAGAGGTCAGTATTATTTAACCCACTTAAAATTAGTTTGATCTTGTAGAGAAATGTTGATGACAAGCATCAAATCATCTTATGCATTTCTTTTGATGTTGAAGTCTCCTTATGGGCTTTTAGGATAAAGAAAATTCACTGGTTTCCTACTTTAGTCTAATTCTGAACTAGTCATACTTGAATTTGTGTGTTACAAGGAAATGTAATCATGAATTTAAAGCAAGAGCTTTACTCTGAAATTAGCGGGTATTGAAGTAAAGTACACTGAATGAATATTTCATTGTGATGGTGCGAGTCACATACCACTTGGACTAGAAATCCATTACTGAGAATTGGGTGCATAGAATGAGCTGTAAGGAAATTAGGATTTACTGAAGTGCATACAGAATTTTGACTGTACAGTCTCTATATGATATTAGGGTTCAAGATGATAAAAATAATCTTGAACCTTATTTGATCTTGAAGAGGTCACAGGAACTGGTTTACCCTTAAGGAATTGTAGCTGACAGAATAGAGAGGACCAGCCATTTTTGCTGTAGTGTTGTTTTTTGTTTTCTCTCAGTATTTTACTATCAATAGAAGTCCAAACATTAAAGCAGTTGTTAAAGCATGAAAATTCTGTTGTTAGTTTAGTTTTTTCTAGTTTCCAAAACTGTTATAGGTTCTTTGCTTTCTATCTTCATTATGGTGGGTTTAGTAATTAAGTACACCTGGGTGCGTCTCTTGTGTAAATTAAGCCTTAGTAAAACTTTCTGTGCACATTTCATTTTTTGCACTGCTTCTTGATAACCTTTACTTAAATCTGTCATTTTAAACAATTAAGTAAGATGAAATAAACGAGGTATAGGGAAAGGAAGGTGTGACTATAGAAGGCAAAATTTGGACTTGTGTCCTGCCTTTCTGCTCTGCTGTTGTGAGACCCGTCTTGAAGTACTATGTGTAGTTCTTGTATCTTCAACATAAGGACATGAAACTTCTGGAACAGGTCCAGAGGAGGGCCACAAGGATAATCAGGGGACTGGAGCACCTCCTGTACGAAGACAGGCTGAGAAAGCAGGACTGTTCAGCCTGGAGAAAAGAAGGCTGCATGGAGACCTCATAGCAGCCTTCCAGTATCTGAAGGGGGGCTACAAAGGATGCTGGAGAGAGATTTTTCATCAGGGACTGTAGCAATAGGACAAGTAGTAATGGGTTTAAAATTAAACAGGAGAAGTTCAGGTTAGATATAAGGAAGAAGTTCTTTACTGTAAGGGTGGTGAGGCACTGGAAAGGGTTGCCCAAAGAAATGGTAAATGCTCCATCCCTGGCAGTGTTCAAGACCAGGTAGGACAAAACCTTGGATGACATGGTCTACTGTGAGGTGTCCCTGTCCATGGCAAGGTCGTTGGAAGTAAATGATCTTAAGGTCCTTTCCAGCCCTAACCATTCCATGATTCTATAATACTGAAACATATTTTGCAATCAGCTGTTTCAGCCAGCCCTAGGATAGGACAGATATTACAGACTTTTGGGAGAAGGAGCGTAAATATTAAAAGTAGTTGGATAAACTATAACTTTGTGGTGCAGCAGTATCATCTGCTTCCATCTGTGTGATGCTACCCCTGCAGGTATGATACTTTTCTGTTACCTTAGTGTCCCATCCTGTCTGTTTCTTCACACCCCTTAACTTTAGGTGCTTATTTCTTTAAATGTGGGTGGTTGCTGATCAAGATCTCTTGGTAATATACATGAAGGACAGCAGAAAGAGCTTTTTCAAATACATGGCAGATAAAACTAACACCAGAGGCAATGTAGGCCCGCTGATGAACGGGACGGGTGCCCTGGTGACAGAAGACACAGAGATGGCAGAGTTACTTAATGCCTTCTTTGTCTCTGTCTACTCTGTTGGAGGCAGTCCTGAAGAGCCCTGTACCTCTGAGACCTCAGATGAAGATAGGTCAATGGAGCGGTCTGCCTTAGTCGATGAGGAATGGGTTAAAGACCAGTTGAGCAATCTGGACATCCATAAATCCATGGGTCCAGATGGGATGCACCCGCGGGTGCTGAGGGAACTGGCTGAGGTCATTGCTAGACCGCTCTCCATCATCTTTACCAAGTCTTGGGAAACGGGAGAGGTGCCTGAGGACTGGAGGAAAGCAAATGTCACTCCTGTCTTCAAAAAGGGCAAGAAGGAGGACCCGGGTAACTATAGACCAGTCAGCCTCACCTCCATTCCTGGGAAAGTGATGGAACACCTTATCCTTGGTGCCATCTTAAGGCATATCAAGGATAAGAGGGTTATGAGGGGCAGTCAACATGGCTTCACCAAGGGGAAGTCATGCTTGACCAATCTCGTAGCCTTTTATGAGGAAATAACACGGTGGATGGATGATGGCAGAGCGGTGGATGTGGTCTACCTTGACTTCAGCAAAGCGTTTGACACAGTCTCCCACAGCATCCTTGCAGGTAAATTGAGGAAGTGTGGTCTGGATGATCGGGTGGTGAGGTGGACTGTGAACTGGCTGAAGGAGGGAAGCCAGAGAGTTGTAGTCTATGGGGGGGAGTCTAGTTGGAGGCCTGTATCTAGTGGAGTGCCTCAAGGGTTGGTACTGGGACCAGTATTATTTAATAAATTCACCAGTGATTTAGATGAGGGAATTGAGTATACTATCAGCAAGTTTGCTGATGACACTAAGCTGGGAGGGGTGGCCGACACGCCAGAAGGCTGTGCTGCCATCCAGCGAGACCTGGACAGGCTGGAGAGTTGGGCAGGGAATAACTTGATGAAATATAACAAGGGAAAGTGCAGAGTCCTGCATCTGGGCAGGAACAACCCCAGGTTCCAGTATAGATTGGGGAACGACCTGTTAGAGAGCAGTGTAGGGGAGAGGGACCTGGGGGTCCTGGTGGACGACAGGGTGACCATGGGCCGACACTGTGCCCTTGTGGCCAAGAAGGCAAATGGCATCCTGGGGTGTATTAGAAGGGGGGTGGTTAGTAGGTCGAGAGAGGTCCTCCTTCCCCTCTACTCAGCCCTGGTGAGACCTCATCTGGAATATTGTGTCCAGTTCTGGGCCCCTCAGTTTAAGAAGGACAGGGACCTGCTGGAGAGAGTCCAGCGCAGGGCAACTAAGATGATTAAGGGAGTGGAGCATCTCCCTTATGAGGAAAGACTGAGGGAGCTGGGTCTCTATAGTTTGGAGGAGATTGAGGGGTGACCTTATTAGTGTATATAAATATATAAAGGGGGAGTGTCACGAGGATGGAGCCAGGCTCTTCTCAGTGGCAAACAATGATAGGACAAGGGGCAATGGGTACAAACTGGAACACAAGAGGTTCCACTTGAGAAGAAACTTCTTCTCAGTGAGGGTGACGGAACACTGGAACAGGCTGCCCAGGGAGGTTGTGGAGTCTCCTTCTTTGGAGACATTCAAAACCCGCCTGGACACGTTTCTGTGTAACCTTATCTAGGTGTTCCTGCTCCGGCAGGGGGATTGGTCTAGATGATCTTTTGAGGTCCCTTCCAATCTCTAACATACTGTGATACTGTGATGTCAAGAGATAATTTAAGTAGAAGTGTCTTTGTTGATATACGGTCTGTTATTTTGGTAAATAAATATGGTATTAATTGTATTAAAGTGTGCTGTTTCAAAATGAATATAACATCAGACCGATTTCTTAATTTGTTGAAATGAATTAAACTTATTGCAGTTCTTTTCAGATTTTCTTCCTTATAAGCATGTTTGTAAGTCAGGAGTCCATAAACACTTTCTTGTCTTGTCTCCCCACATCTGGAGCTACTAGTATGTATCTACGTACTACAGAGTGTTGTGTCTTTTAAGAATGGAGTATATAATCTTGTACTTCTTCTAACTTCAGTCCTTATAGTGCACTGTAAGAATGATGGGGAGAGTGTACTTTAAGTACTTAAAACAAAAACTGACAATAAAATAAAACATCTTCATCACTTAAAGGAAATTTGTAAAGTTAGGTGAAAGTTTCTTCTATGATCATGTATGAAAATTAGACTTTCTCTTTCTCTCTAAGCAGTCTTTCATGAATTCTCAATTTTGTAATTTACTGTAACTATGAAGAGAGGAAATTAAAATTAGGAAATACTGGTAAGGCTAAATGAATAATTCTCCCTCTCCAATTTCTTTAAAATTTAAGGACATTGTAATTTATTCTTACCCAATATTTAGGAAAAAGCAGCTTCTATTTAATCTTTGTAATCCTGGCTTTGAAGCTGCTGTTGCTTTGTAATTTTCTGTACAAGTAGCAATCACAGCGTGTTTTTGATTAAATGATTACCCATAGGTCTGCTCTTGAATGAAGTGACAGATGTACTATGCAAAGATGCAAGTAAATGCTGTGAACTTGGTAACTTTCTCCAGAGTGAGTGAGTTGCTAATACCTTTATGTACTACTGTGTGAATTACTTGTAACAGAAAATATATGACTTTCTTTGACTAGCTTTCTTTAAAAGGGGGGAGGAAAAAAAATTACAGCCTGACAAAGGTCAAACTTCTCTATGGTGTTTGTTGCAAGCATGTGTGTATAGGTAGAAAGCGAGTGCTTGTGTCAGCGAGTACTTCCTGAGAAAGTGCTTGAAGACTCTGAAGTTCTTTCTCCCTTTCTCTGTTGTGCTTTAAAGTGCTCATTTCCTCTTTGACAGGTTTTCCAGAACTTCATGAATCGTGTCAAATCTTCTACTAAGAGGCTGGCAGCCTGTTCTCTGAAAAGAAATTCTATAAGATATCACCAGGGGGATATTTAACAGTGTTTTCTTTTAAGCTTTTCTCCCTTTGTTTGAGAAAGTAAAAAGTCTACAGAGTTTTGTGGTCTGAAGTATTATGTTCAGTGACATCCACCAAAAAATATCAGCATAAAGTGAAACATTTGCAACTCCAGGAAAATTAGTGTGAAAAGTTAACAATCGCACTGACTTTCTGTCCTATGTAAAGTTTTGCAGTTTTCTTTGGAATTATTGTCTATTTTTCTTGATTTCCCAAAGCACCCTTTTTTTTTTCTTTTTCATGTTAAAAGCCCAAACACATATTTAAATTTTATAGTTGTTGTTTACAAGTTACCCTTTGTGGAACGGAACAAAGGCAAATGGTTTCCCACAGCAGTATCCAATACCCACTGGTACTGACATAACTCTTCCTGGTATTGTGCTATATGTGAATTTTCAGTTTTGTTAAAATTTGCAGTTAACCAGGCAGCCCAGAGCTCGCATATGGATTTAAGGAAGTATTTGTCCAGAGGAAAAAAAACAAACCTAACTCTTGTCCAGAGAAAAAAAACCAAACAAACCTAACTCCCCCAAAACTATTCAACAGCTGATGCCCCTTTCTCCAAAGCAAGCAGTAGTGATTTTTCATCAATTGCATGGAAAAAGTAATTCCTCATCTGGTAACACCACATCAGGGCAGAACTGTGAATTCTGCATACTTCCTTGTGGCCTTTGCTATTGTTCTTTTGCTTGCTGGCTACTTGCTGTTGTGTGGAAATCCACTGGCCCTTAGTAAGAGTGTAACTTCTGGAAATAGGAGAAAGCAAAAGAGCAGAGAAACTCTGAGAAAAAGGAGCTGTCAAAGGGAAAGGTCAAAGGAGAGAAAGATAACAAGACTCTGGGAGATTATGTTCTCCCCTGTGAAAAAAAAAAAACCACCAAAAAAACCCAAAACCAAAACCAAAAAAACTCCACAAAAAAAAACCAAACCAAAACCAAACAAAAAAGGAATACTAATAAAAATATTAGAGGGAAAAAAAGAAAAAAAAAAAGAGGGTAATAAAAAGGAGCTGATATTTAATTGTTATCATTAATGGTAAGGTAACGTTTACATTATGGCAATACTCGCAAGTCTCAGTTGTGTCATGTACTTTTCACAGAGATATTACCCCACTGTTTCTGTAGACTGATCTCCCACTTGCCTGCTCAGACCTGCCAGCTGTCCTTTCCCTTTTTCCATCCCTTTCTACTCTCATGAAACAGGCAGAAAGAATTACCCTCTTTCTTATCCTCTTTTCGCTCATGGCTTGCAGCAGCAAAGATGTCATGTCTTTGAAAGGCTGGCAGGTACATTTCTTGGAAAAAGGAGAGCAATTGATGGAAGGAAGAAGAAAGGATGTGAGGCCATGTAACAAAGAAGATGCAGACTGAAAGGTCAAGAGGTTACTCCCCATGAACCTCACTACTGGACCTGCTGGCATAACTATCTGCGAAGTCACTCCTCCTTATCAGTATGGTCTAAGTCAGCTTACACGCTTAAAATAACTGCGTTTTTAAAATCTGGGTCATTTGGAAAGAAGCAGTGTAGAGAGAAATGTTTACATGTAGTTATCCAACAGATCTCAGGAAACAGCATCCTTCACACGCGATTATTTGCAGTGACTTCTAGCGAAGCTTAGCTGCAATGAAAACAACACTTTTTATAGAGCTTAGTTTTTATGATTTTTAGTATTTTGCTGGAAAATTGCAAGCCTAGTGTAGAATAATTGCAAAATGTACTCCTGCATACTTTTGAAAATAGCTGAAAGCTAGTGCTTTAGACCAATGTGGTACATACATAGTGTGGTATTACTTCAAACACATGTATCAATCTCAAGGTTCTTGCTGATTTATCACTTTAGAAAGTGACAGAAAGATGACATTCTTTAGTGGCTATTTATCAAGATCACTTGGCATACTGGTCTTTTTGATAGTCTGCTAAATTTTAGAGGGATGGGAGCTTATCTCATGATGTAAGCGATCAAAGCTCTTTGATATTTATGTGGACTTTACTATATGATCTTTAAGATCTCTTCCAACCTAACCATTCTATGATTCTAAGACTCATTTGACCTCAGTGGACTGGGACACCTTTTACTGTGGTTACCAATTTTTGGTAGTCATGCCTTTTCACAAAATCTGTGCATTGTGCCTGTTTTGTCTACTGAGGAATACTCATTAGATAATGCCCCTCTTTAAGAAGTTTCTTACTTAGATGGATACACTGCTGAATAAGCATGTTATTCTTACATTGGAGAGAAACAAGAAATACGTTTATCTGTCTCAATATTTTATGCACATGACACTTGAATCTGTGCTATTCAAGCCTCATGTAAGGTTTGTACATACGCATGTCTGCTTGCAGAACTGTCTGTTTGCCTTAGTAGGTTGGTCCTAGTGTGGGGAAAAAAGGACCAGGAAGTGCTAGGTTGTACAATATTGCTGACTTAAAAAATACGCTGTCAAGGGAGTGTGTCCATAGCAGAACTTTTGGAAACTCATTTTAGTTAGGAGGAGTTACAGATTTTATTTTCTTGCTTAATCAGTTACTCTTCATCTGTATGGTTGCCTGAAGAATTTGCAAGCTATATAATCTATTTAAAACATTCATATTTTTAATATTGTCTGACAATTTGACATCACTGAATTGCTTCGGATTGGGGTAATGGATTCAAACATGCTTATAAGATACCAGCAAAATTTATTCTATAATATTTAATATGCCATTGTACTCCAAATATTTATGCAAAGTATTGATTCTATATTCTGATTTTTCTCAGATTCTTGGGATTTTTTTTCAAAGCCATGAATTTTCTCTATTAAAATAAAGGTAAGCATGCTGAACTGTAGCAAGTCAATGTAGTGAGAGAACGCAGCATGATGAAGTTTGTGTTCCTTTTTAAATATGCAAACAGTGATTTAAACCACTAGGAACGTTTCTAGGCAGCTATGTTTTTGGGCTGATCTCTCTAGCCTACAGTTTTTACTCCTCATCCAATAAGCCAAGTCATAAGACTGGCAAATGCTGTCTCTGATGCACTTATTTAAGGGTACAGACATAACCACAGCCTCATGTAAATCACATCTGCCAAACATCATTGCATGGAAATAGCTCAACTAATTCAAAAGCCACTGAAAATGCCAAAAATACCAATGCAGATTCTGCTTGGTCATTATCTCCCATGTGGTTTTCTTCATTCTTCTTGTATTATGCTCAGATTCAGCTGCCACAGCTTCAGCTCCAGCCTGTTTAAGGCCACATTACTTTGGCACCAGTGTTCACCCTAGTCATTCTTGGTGGAAATTAGGGATGTTGTTCATGCTGGTGTGTGGTTGTGGTGGAGAATACTCAGAATGGAAATGGTTAATTACTGCTTTATCTTTGCTATTTTCCCACTGGGTGGTAACTTGAGGAAAGTTTGAACATTAAACCAAAAATTAAATATGCCTTTCCATTATATTCTAAAATAAAATATTCTTGTAGGGACTAAGAACTCTTGTTATTGACAGATCTCTTTTATAAAAGTAATTAATGTAAATCCTTTGAAAAATAGAAAAGTAAAAGCATTTGAAGAAATAGGCCTGTGTTTCTGAAATTTCAGGTTATGCAAATTGGCAGTATTCCTATTGGAAACTCTGACATCTGTATTTTTATATATATTCCTTGATCAAGACATAGAACTACAACAAAATCAATTGAATGGTCTGTTCCTGTTTGAATAACTTATGCCAATTTGTGATTTTTAGGCACATTAGCAGGAAGATAGAAACCAGTCCTCACTGACAGTAAGTAGGCAATCTACAAAGACTTGGTGGGAGAAAAAGACACTGCTTTTTTTACATTTGTCTAGAGCTGGGGTATGGAGTGATCTACCTATAGAGAACTTTAATAATAAACCCCGAAATAACTCATGACACAGCTACCCATATACTACTGCCCAGAGTATTTGCCTTTCATCTCATTTCAGTGAAAAGATGTTTTATTATGTATTAGAACAACCTACCTGAGATCAAACTGTGATGTTCAAACGAAGGAAATCACCCTGCAAGAATGAGGTACACTTTTAAACAAAAAAGCATGCCTTCATTCATGTTCTTCTGTGGGAGGCTACTTCCAAACATGAGGCGTCAAATAGCCTACATTTGAGGTGTTTGGTTTTGTCTGACTGATTTAAAAGGCAGTTGCAGAATTACATTGTTATAACTTTCCCTGTAGACAATCAGGTTCTTTATGCCACTGTTTCAGTCCAAGGAGACAAATAATACCTTTTTTATTGCAGTATTTTTAGACATTGGATACATCTGGAAAAATATTCAAGCAGATAATTAGATTGCATTAGCAATGTGTCTGTTGTGGTTTCCCTGATCCCAGAGAAGGCAGCCCTTTATGAAGCACTTGGCCACAGTCTCCGCAAAATCTGCTGTGTAAATTGGCCCACACTAAAGCATGTGGAAAACATTTTTTGGCTGAAACTTGAAACCATTCATGTGGCTTTGAGACAGGGAAGCTCAGCCTGCCAACATCAATAGAACTTTGTACTACAAACCAAAATGGTCATTTAGACATGTGTACTTTCATGCTCGCAAATGCACTGAGGTCAAATATTTTTTAATCTTGGGAATTTTTCCTCCTTATACAGCCTCGTATTTCACGCAGGAAATGAGGCTGAGTACAACAAACACAAATCATTGAGACTGACAGGGCATATTGGGTTCAAAACCCAAGCTTTGACTCTAATTGCTCTCCAAAGGCCTCTGGCTCAAGGTAACTGTTGATTTAGTTCAGCTGTTTCAAATCAGCACTGTAAGGTCTTGCTAAGACAAACTGGTTAGGCCACATTACATTTGTAGGATTGGATCCCTCGGGTGCAAGTATAACACAGTTAGCATTTTAAAAGATTGCATTTGTCTGTACACTGCAGGCAGTAATTACGAGCAGGCAAATCTTTTGTGAAAGATGGTGTGACCCTTTTGGTGAAAGAGTGATGACGGCTTCTTGTGGAGGGAAAAATAATGTTTCTATTCAAGGTTCATAGAGGGACCCCACCTTATTTCATATGCAAGACATCCTTGTTAGAAATTTATTGTAATTGGTTTTTGTTTTACTTTAATAATGCTTGCTTTGCTTGATAATGTGTATCTCTAAAACATAAAATTTCTGTTACTCCCCTGCTGCAGAAATATTGTACCACCTTCTCAGGAGGAGAGGTTACTAAAGAAAAGCTACCTTTCCTCTGCATGAATTAGGCAGTCGACACTCCATTCCATTTATTAGTTTTCTGTATTATCGACTGCTTCTGACATAAACTGGCTCTGACTTTTCAGCAAGGGCAAGCCTGAAGGATTACCCAACAGAATATAAATCTGCTTGGTGTATTATATTCTCTTACTGTTCTTAGCAATGTAAGTGCTGAAGTGTGATTTATACCAATATATCCATTTGCCTGTCTACAGTCATAATTTGCATAGTAAAGATCTAATCCGCTAGAAGAAAAGCACAGTGAGCTTATGCCAGCTTTAATTCACAAAGTGCTATTTCACAGGTTAACTCTTCCTGGCCCAGAGGTCATTCCAGAGTGTCATACTGGGACTTGAAAACACAGGACAAATCAACTGGCCAGAACAAACTGCTTTTAACATGGTAGTGAACTATAGAAGCAGTAGGACTCTTAAGACACTTCCTACACTGCTAAATAGTTAGCCCCCACTGCAAGTCCCACTGGTGGACCTGGTGATCAGGGATTGCAGTTCACAAGACATGGAGGGCCTGCCTTTTCTACTCCATCTGCAGCTTGTCCTCTGTGCTCACCAGGTGAGCTGGGAAGGGGTGACATAGGGCTAACTGTGCTGGCTTTCTGCCATCTGGGCAGTAGAGATGGATATGTGATCCAGGTCTGATTAATTTAATGGTACTAAATATCATGTCTACATTACCCCATGCAATGCTGCAGGCTGTGAGAAGAGTGGCTGGAAAGCTGCTTAGTGGAAAAACGCCTGTGGGTGCTGACTGATGACTGAGTATGAGCCAGCTTGTGCCCAGGCAGCCAAGGAGGTGAATAGCATCCTGTACTGTATCAGCAATAATGTGGCAGCAGAGCCAGAGCAGTGATCATCCCCGTGTGCTCTACACTGGTGAGGCTGCACCTCGAATCCTGTGTTTAGTTCTGGGCCCCTCACTTCAAGAGAGACATTGAGGTGCTGGAGCAGGTGCAGAGAAGGGCAATGGAGCTGGTAAAGGGTCTGGAGCCCAAGTGTGATGAGGAACAGCTGAGAGACCTGGGGTTCTTTAGTCTGGAGAAGAGAAGGCTCAGAGTGACCTTATTGCTCTCTACAACTACCTGAAAGGAGGTTGTAATGAGGTGGGGGTCGGTCTCTTCTCCCAAGTAACAAGCAATAGAACAAGAGGCAATGACCTCGAGCTGTACTAGGGGAGGTTTAGATTGGTTATTAGGAAACCTTGCTTCAAAGAGAGGGTGCCCAGGCATTGGAACAGGCTGCCAAGGGCAATGGTGAAATCACCATCCCTGGAAGTGTTCAAAAATCGTGTAGACGAGGCCCTCAGTCATATGATTTAGTTGTGGATTTGGCAGTCATGGGGTAATGGTTGGACCTGATGATCTTAAAGGTCTTTTCCAACCTAGTTGATTCTATGAATCTATAATTCTATGATTTGTGTGTAGGTGGCAGCATACACATTTACTATTATTAGAGCGTATTATGTTTCACATAAATTTTGGTTTTAGTGCAAGATATTCCTAAGGCTGCTTTTGTCCCTTTTTTTAAACACATCACATATATATCCCCAATCTAGTGTTTACCAGCAAGAATTCTGACAAAAGACATCTTTACAGTCTCTAGCTCCCCTCCCAAAATCTGGGAGGTTCAGGAAGGTGATGGCAGGGATAGAGGATCTCCCTTTGATTAACTCTAGTCTTTCATGGGATTATAGGCATGGTAACCAGGCAGAATGACCAGGCAGATTCTGAGGAAGGATGTCCAGATCCCTTAATTTAATATAAATAATAGTATAGTAACTGTGATCAGGAGCAGGTTGACAAGTTACAAGGCTGCTGGTTTTTGCTCCTTTTCAAATAATATGGTCAGTTCATTGCCAATCCAGCATTTTAGTTGACTATGTTCTGCCAAAGAGGCAAAAGCAGTTGTCCATCATGACAGGCACCTTCTCTGAATCTTACATTACATTCAGCTGAACATTCTCAGGCAGACAGGAGCTAGTTTTGCTTGTGCTCCAAACCACCTAGAAAACATGTTAGTACAGATTCTGGCCAGACCTAGCATGTATTCTGTTGAAGCTGGTATTTTAGGTTGGATTCTACTTTAATGTGTCTTGTGGCTTTGAGCTGACGGATAAAGGCAGATCAAGCTTGTGTCTGCCTGTAAATTGCTGCATAGGTGTGTCCTAATGGAGATGTATAGGCTGGGTGGGAGACTTGCACTGTCAGTTGTTTGTTGCCCTGGTCCACTGGGTAACTAGAAAGTTTTCTTCCTTTTGCTCCATGGAGCGTGTTTTCTCGTTTTACATTAAATTTAATTCTGTAAAATTTTCCTTATACCCACTTGTTACGCTTGCAGGAAGCCTATAATTCCATTCTCAAAAAAAAAAAAAAAAAAGCCCTAAATCTTCCAGAACTGAGTTCACATCTTCCTAATTTAATAACTTTCTTAATAGAGAAGATATATATGTTAGAGTAGTTAGAATAGACTAAAATCCTTCACAGCTACTCTGTGTGTATGTAATACTCATTATAAAGGCCTTCAAAGCATTCTCCAGACATAAAAAATATTATCCCTTTTCTCCATGAAGCAATTGGGAGTGGCTGTTGATACAAACTCATCAGTTTATGGCCAGATAGCAGCTACTTGAATTTTATTGTCTTTTGCTGTTCTTAGAAAGGTGGAAGTTGTCACGTCTGCTAACAAAAGTTGACTTTTAAGAATAGCAACTAGGAGTATTTTTAGCACGGTTTAGCAAACAAGCCAACCCAAACCCAGAGGTCACAGAGGGTCACATCAGGTCTTTTGAGAGATTAGAGAATGAAGATAACACCAGTGACATGTACAGTTGAGAGGATTATAGTAATGAAGACAAATTCTGGACTGAGGGAAGACCTTGCATTACGTATATGCAGTGTTGTATGCAAAACCATTTTGACAACCCACTAAAATTATTTTAATGTTTCTCTCTATGCGTTGTCCCCCCAGTTTATGGAAAAATAGATTTGCATTCCATTTATGGAATGGAACTACACTGATTCTGATTTGAAAACACAAATGTTTATTAAGTGTACATGCTACAATGCCAATAAAAATTGAGCGGTTTCCAGTCTTACTGAGGAACCAGTGCCTGGGTAATATGCAATGTTGACATATTGGCTGTTGCTTGGTGCTTGCATTTGAAACTAATCTGTTTATCTTTAGTTAAATGTGTAAGATGCCTGCTATTAGCCATATTCCTCATATGGTCCATAAATCCATTAATTTAAAAATTAAAATAGTGACCTGACAAGCTCTTAGAGTTTCTGTAAGAAAAACATCACAGTTAAGGATATAGAAGGCTGGTACAAATAAGAACTTTCATAAGTCAAAGTTTACTTTTCTGTAACAGAATTAAATAGCTGTAGTCTGTTTTCAGGTATAGATGCTGAATATTGTGCTGAAGTCAGTGGAGAATAAGGGACAAAATATGTTTGTCACCAGCAGTTTTCTTTGTTAACCCAAGTCGCATGCTGGGCTTGTTTTAGATGTCTGCTATTTAGTGGTCAAGCCTGTTGTGATCAACCCTGCTCTTACTCTTTTATCCTCTGCAATTATGAGAACAAAATCATAAAGAAATACTTAAAGAGGCAGATCTTCCAAACACGAGTCATGGAGGTGGTGCTCAGCCAAAACTGCATTTGCAAACACCTCTGAAGTGATAGTTCAGGACTGAGTTGTTCAGTCTAGGCCACTTGGTGGTAAATGCTGGATTTACACTTCGTGTTCACAAGTGCCTTTGAGAGAGACTGCAACAGTGCAACTAGTGCCAGAAACAAAGTGATTCACCATAGCGCCCCTGCGAACAGCAATTTGTAAAGCAAGAGGGGTTTGCTCTTGAACATTATAACTTCTCATGAAAGTGAGTTTTCATGCTTGTTAGGTTATTTTCTGACTTTGCCAGTCTATGTCAGCAGTCTGTTTCCAGCTGCAAAGCATTATAGGTGAAATGATAAATTTGTGCACTCCCCTCTTTTGAAAGGTTATTTATCCTTCCTTTTTAAGATACAGATTTTCACTAGCTTCCTCCTTCTCTTTCAGTGGTTTCTTCTTCCACGTGTTTCTTAAGATTCTTTTCACAATGCTTATAGGCCTTTCTTGAGCCTCTTTGCATAGGAAGTCTTTGTGTGAAGCACAGGACTCTGATTTAACTACTGACGGTGAAATGATGAGAGTCATCAAAAGAGAGAGAAAGGTCAGAAAGCTAGAGGAGGAAGGAAAAATAAAATGAGACAATGTTACTAGCAGGGGCAGACTGTGCTAGTTTACAAGCCTGGAAAAATCCTGTCTTCTCCATAGTCAAAGCTTTTTTGCATGACAGTGGCGCTGATTGCCACCTTACCACAAGTTTTAAGTTTTGAAAACTGCTTTAATTCTGAGATTCCTGCTCCAGCTGGGCCAATCCAGTTTTCACACGTTGCCATGGGGAATAATGCTTTTTTTCTTTTTTCAGAAAGAAAATGAATGAATGAAATAATGGAAAAATGAGTTACTGGACTGCTTTCTAATTATTTAAAGGACTTCACACATTCATGTCTTGGCCACACTGTCAGCCTTTTCTCTATGAGAATATATGTCTACTGTATTAATAGAAAAGGCTGACCTACAGCTAAAAATAAATCTCAGCAAACTGTGCATTTCAAATTGATAACTGCCTGCAGAATGTAACATTAAATGCACTGAAGTAAACACTTTATGCATTCATACCTGTGCTTGGCTAGGTGTATTCTCAGTAATGTGGGTTGTGGTTAGTGTTTTTTGGAAGAGGCGTTCTGAATTGTAAAGGCTGCTTTTTTATCACAGGGGAGGTATTTTACTTGAACCTGACTTCTGATGACTGTAAAAATCAGATCTCCAAAGGACATCACTGAAAGAGAAAATAATCTGGTGCTTAAAAGAGTGTAAATGTCTACTGACAATCAAAGCATTTCTTCTCCCCTCCCCCCTTATTTTTCCATTGTGTATCTGAGAACCACAGTTTGATTGTTGCGATCTTTTTAGTCATCAGTTTGCTCTATGTATGTTTTATGTTACAGTTTATAAGATGCTGAACATTTGCTGAGAGATCAAAGCACTTATAATGAGAAAAACATACGTAAGAACAGTTGTATTGCAAGGGTAAGGATTGCCTGAAGCAGAACAAATTTCTACACATTGCCTGACAATGTAAGAATAATACAGCAGTACAATCATGAGAATAATATTACTTAATAAGTCACAGCTCTTATATGTCTTACAGTGAAATTTATCATTTTATAAACTACTAAACACATTTTCTGCTTGATTAGCTGTTTTATGTCCAGAAAACTTACAATAAAATCCTCTTCCATGAAACACATTTGAAAGAGAGCTGTTAATTCTATCTTAATGTTGAAGATCAATAGATTGGCAGTGGCAGACTAATAATATGACTTTCACATTTTAGTCATAATGTGTAGTCTTAAGCTCATACTTCTGCCCAGCGGGCACAGGGAAGCTTGGCCGTGCCTTTGGAAGTGCATACTGAGACTCCAGCTTCATCACTGCGGTGGGTTACAAATGATTTTCACCAGAAACCAACTGACCCCTTGATTGTCCTGGAGTCTTCCAGGAGCTGCACCCACACCCTCACTGCTGACCCCCTGGCCGTGTGGATTTTGTGTAGTGAGGGCCTGTGGAGGAAGAATAATTCTGTAAAATGCAGGCTCTTTTCTTCCCCATTCTTTCCTTGTCCCACTACCTTTTGCTCCGCACCTCCCCCTGGCATGCAGAAAATGAAACAAAGCTTGTTTGCTTTGGCTTTTCAAGGGGAAATAGAAGTAAGGGTAAAATTTCTAAAGCTTGTAGCCTTTTCTTTGGTGTTGCTCACTTCAGCTTTAATTGTGTTTTGTCTGGGTGAGAACTACAAAATTTGGCCTACAGTTAGTATGGATTTGTTGGTATAACATGTGTTAGCATTTACAGAATCCAAAATCCAAGTTCATGTTTCATACACCATCGCACAATAATTTGCAGGTTAAGCTTATGTCATGATCAGAAATCTTTTCCTTTTGAAAGAATTAATACATGGAGATTTCCTAGCCTAGAAAAACAGAAGACCCTTCCTTCCCAGCTTTATGACTTCAAAATTTTAACAAGTCTAAGAAGTGAAGTGGGGGTTCCTTGTGCCTGAAGTGTATTTGCTCATTGCAGCCTGGCTTGCCTCCTCATTATAGATTGGGTATATTTTCCTATGACAGATGTATATTAGACTCTGAATTAGGAGTGTAAAAGTTCTATCAATTCAGTAATTTAAAAAGAGGCCCTGGATACTTGTCTGCATATAGTTGTTATTCATAGCTGTTCCTCATCCTGTGCTGGCAAGATGATCAAGCAGATAAGCTAGCAGAGTCCTTAATACCTTGTAGTTTCATTATACATCATCAGCTTGGAAGAATTGTACAGTTCCAAGAGCTCTATTGTGGTTTAGTGTTCTCTGGCACAGGGTTTGCTTCTTTTTTCCCCTCTTTTCTTTTTTTTTCCACTTAACTTTTGATATTTGTTTAAATTTTGAAGTGTTTTATGGAATTCTGAGTATACAGGCTTGCAAGCCATGAACTCTGGGGTGGGATTTTTAAAAAATTAATTTTTCCACTGACTTCAGCAGTAGCCACAGCGTTAAACCCATACCATGTGGTTACATTCTCACACTAGCTCTGGCAGCAGATTTTCCTGTGGGCTTCATCAGGTTTCTTACATACCTCTGTTTATAAATTAGGGATTAGTGATATTTATGCAGTTCATTGAAGTAGGGTGGTTTTGTGGACTAAAATGAACAAGGATTATTACTGCAGTTTATTTTATTATTGCAAATGGAAATTCAACAATAACATGTCACAGGTGATGCATTCTTAGAAAACTAGCAAGCTTGCTATAATGAATCATGCATATTATCATTGTTCCCTTTTGTTGCAATATGCTCATTTGATTACTGTACGGTTTCACCAGCACTTTGTAAAATTGTCTTAGCTGTTGTCTGTAATTTTATTGTGCCTTTGCCATATGACATCAGGCAATTAGTGAGGGTCTTGGCTGAAATTTTGCCATTAGAAAGATTGTTCAGCACCTAATAAAGTCTTTGTCTTTCCACAGATGTAGTCTGAATACATTTGACCCAAAGTATATGCTTATATTTGTGTCCATGGAGTAGAAAAGCCATTTCCTGATGTTCTGCAGTTCAGAGGCAGAGCAGTGCACATGATACTGGATAATGCATTTTAAGTAATCTGAACACACTTACCTACTGTTTCCTTGCTTCCTACATACTAAGCTGTTAGAAACATTGCCCTCATGTTTAATTATTTCCTGGTCAGATACTATCTAATAGTTTGGCTAAAGACAGCTTTTGCTTCAGTTATATGGATTTGTAGTGTATTGTCTTCTGTGAACAGGGGCTCAATAAGGCGAACTGTGCTAGAGTGCCCTGCTACACAGACTTTCAATACGACATTGTTTGAAATGTCCTTGTAGCCCATTTATGTAATAACAAGGGGGACATGTCCTGACATATCAATCTCATTTTAAAAGAGCTGTTTAACACAATGTGTATTGTGCATGCAGAAACCAATAGACAAGAATGTTTAGTATTGCAACAACATTGAGTCCAACAAAAAAATTAATAAGGAGTTCAACTGGGATCTGAAATCAAACTATTTGGTGAAAAAGGCATCATAACACCCCTATATCTCACAGTCTATGTAACATCTAATTTTTAAATTGTGCAAAATTTTTTGTTTGAGGGTGGGTTTTTTCTTCTCTCCTTTCTTCATTGATAATCTATTTGGTTAATGACATGTTTGAATCTGTCCAGGTGTTCATAACTCAGTATATTATATGCTGTTTCTCTCTAAAATACATATTAAAGCAATACAGATTTTAATTTATATATTTTTTAAATATTTTTTTTTTAGAGCACAAGTGTCTGTTTATCAACATTGGCTCAAGATTAACATGCGGTAAAGAGAAATAAAACATTGCAGTCTTGTACACATACTTTAAAAGTGGAGTTCAGGTCTTCTATATCATTGGGATTACACCAGCCGCAATTTAATGACAGACTGGATTAATCATGTGAAAGTTTTCACTTGGTTTATTTTTGGTATCCTGCTGGAAACTGGCTAATAAGCTTAATCTTTTCTGGAGTCCATTGATTGTCTCAGCAGAGCAAAGACCTGCCAGTTTGGACCAGAAACTAAAGACGATGTCTATACCATAAAGTCTGTCAATATATCTGCATTGATCAGGGATTCAGCAAGATGCATTTTACAACTAGAGCTGCTGTACCAACAAAAGCCTAGGAGACGCAGTTATATTAGTAGTGTCCCTTACCAGTGTTGGGTTTATGGCCCATTAGAGAACAGGATATACAACTGGCATAGATTACACCAATAAAAAGTGTAATGTTAATCATTTTAGTTTCATCCATCTGAGAACTTGCTGTTGTCACTGTAGTTAAGCAGCCAAAGATTGTTCCTATTAAAGCTCAATCTTTCAGAGACTGTTTCTTTATTTCATGGCTGTGGATAAGGGAATACAGGGTGACTGATGGAGGCCTGTGTCTGCTGTGTACCTGCATATCTGTATCGTAGCTGAACACACAAGTTTTCAGAAGAACAGACCAGGAAGCGTACTGGGTTTGGGGGAAAACTAAGATTTGAAAAAAAACACCAACAGCAACTAATCTTTACCTTAAAAAAAAGCTTCTCTTGTTCACAAAGTAGAACTATATTACAGCTGAGATGTCTCTATCACTTCAAAGAAAACACTCAACACTCCACCTTTGCCTGTGCACTATAGGGAGGTATTGTTATATAATAATAAAATACCTGAGATTGTTATATAATAATAAAATTCCTGAGATGGTGCTAGTGGCATACTTAAATTAGCCAAGAGAAAAGTAGTGTATGATGTTTTAATTAAAAAATAAAAAAGCCTGCAATAGTTGCTGTTTTTTATTTATGCCACAAATGTACCAACTTCATTTTATTCATCAGAGGCTGAATTGTTAAAAAGAGTACAGATTTCAGGATAACTCCAAGAAAAGACTGAACATAATTTGGGAAGTGTATAATAGATATTTGTGTTGTAAAAAAAAAAGACATGATGGAATTGGAGTAGGAATCATGGAGCATAATAGACATAAAAAAATGTTCTTTCTCTACATTCTCTGCCATGTCTCTTACCAGTTGATATTTTACCTTAGTTAAAATACATATTTGGCACGAGATAAGTCAACAAAACTACCTGTGAGATGCAGCCAATATCATAACAGTCTTGAATAGGCCTAAACAGCAGGTGCTATCATGCTCCCATGGTCTCTAGTGACAAGCTATGCACCACTTTGGGCTTAGGACTGGACGGGCTGTTTACAGCTTTCAATTCTAAGTATTGTAAGGTCCTCCGAGATCATTTTAAGCTGTCACTGGTGTTAAATCTTAACATTTATCTTTATTATAGAGGGCTTCTGCTGGTATTTATTATGCATGTGTGGGTGTAAGAGACAGGTCCCTTAAAATTCTCAGGATAGGGGAAGACACTGCTCCATGAGCTATGTTCTGGTGGGCTTACCATGTTGATGAGTAGATGGCTGCTCACTCACTGTCAAGGGAACACTGAGTTTGGGATGGCTCTGACCTAGTGTAGAATGAGCTGCTCAAGGCTGCAAGTATAAGGAGAGACCTGAGGCACAGAGAGATAAGAAGAAGGTTTGCACAGTTCCTCAGAGCTAAGGCTAGGATCAAGTACTCTAGACACATATTCTTAGTGACCTTCTACAAGCCTGTACTATTTTTTAAAAAATACATTAAATGAAATCAATTAATGCTGCTAGTATTGGTTGTTACTGAGTTTTACAAAACACTGGCTACAGTTGTGATATCCCTACATTTTTAATTTTTTTGTTTTCTTTCATTTTGTTTTTCTTCAGTCCTACATAAGTCTCAAATGTCAATGCACAAATCCATTTTAGATTTCTCAGTGGGAAGCTAGGGACTTGGTTAGGATACACAATTTGCTTGAGCTATGTTAAAGAGGGAGGAAGTGAATTCAGGAGCATAATGCCTGGAACAGTAGATAACTTTTGGGTCTTACACCTGAAGCCTTTCACATGACTTATAACCATAACCCAGGCTGCCTGCAGAGTGGAGAAGACACCCTGAAGTTTAAGTTTGACATATAATTCCCAGAGGTTTTCTTTGCCAAGCACAGTTACACAACACTGATGCCTTTGAAGTCAATGTGACTTTGCAGTCAAATACCACACAGATGGAAACTTAACACCTATTTCAAAGATGATTAACAGAAAGTGAGTGAGGGTAGTAGTGAGGTAGGGAGTAAGGTGCAGGTACCCTTCTGTAAAGTAAGTGCTTGTGTTGATTTATTAAGTTTCATGGGGAATTTTCTATTATTTTTCTGCTGATTCTCATTTTGCTAAGGATTTTTCTTTACTAAAGGGAAAGATTGGCAGTACTGAGAGCATTTTCACTCTATGATTTTTTTTTTATTATTATTATTTTAGCAAAAAACTTGCTGCTGACATCAGTGGAAATGATAGTTAAGCTTGCCTGAACAAGGATTTTATTTTTAATTTAATATGATTTTTGGCAAAGAAGTATTTCATTTGTTCCAGAGGAATCACTGTAATACCTTGGCAGGACAGGAGATTTAAAGCCAAAAGTAAATGGGACAAAGGAAAAAAGGCATTAATTTTGCCAGGTGAGGATACTGGATTTACTTAAAAGGATGCTTTCACATGCTAGGAGATTTGCAAAACTCAGTAAGATGAAAGGAATGTAACTAGTTTCAATTAAGGACGGGCTTCTAGCTTCAGTAGCAAGCACACATGTAAAGCTTTGTTTTAAAATTGCCCATGTATTGAAGGAAGCATTCCAAGTAAAATTCAAGAAAATCTCCAAAGTTTGTAGCAGCAAAAAGAAAATGAGTTAAAATCCTTAGCATACACTGAAATTATTCCTGTTGATATCTAATTAGAAGAGAAAAAAATTTCATCTGATGTAAATTACTAAAAATTTACTCTGACAGATTTACGTGCTGATTTTACTCTTCATTCTAAATCTGTGGTTTAACCCTTTTTTTTACTCCTTAATTTCTCCAGATTCACCATTTTTTATTTTAAGTGTTGAGAAAAGGCTGTCTTGAAATCACATATTAGCAGATAAACTTTGCAGTTTGCTGCCATACATGAAAATACTAATAGTCATCCTATATTAAAGCAATATTAATGATCATTTCTTAGAATGAAAGATGGTTATTATGAAAGAAGTTAGTGCTCAGTATTTTAACAGAATAAGCTTTTATAAACTTTCTATTTCATAGGATCAAAATGATGATGATGATTATTATTATTATTAAAATCAGGCACATTTTGGTCTCTTTATTCCTCATTTGGTATGGGTGCAAAATAGATTAAGTGACATCAGTAGAGTAACTGTGACGTAAATGAGATGCTAATTTGGGGTTTAAAAAATATACTTTGTCTTTTAGGGAGATCTGTTTTCCCGTCTACAATTGTAAGTAGAATGAGGGCTATTTCTTGCTCTTGGAGCAGCAGGCTATCTTTTTATTCAGGAATGCAGCTACTAAATTGTCATAAAGAAGAGCAGTAGTGAAAAAAATTTGGAGCAGAGATGTCATGTTTCACTTAAATTTATGAACTATCTTGGCACTAGGCGGCAATAGGCTCACAACAAATCCCTGTATGTTGCAATTTCCTCCAGAGAGCCTCTCCTACAACCACCAAAAAGCCCTTTAGGGTTGGGTGGACAGGAATACCATTCTAATGCTTTAATTCTAGTATGCAGTAAATCACTGTTAGACCAGACATAGAGTCTAGCAGGTTGTCACCACACAGCAGCTGAACCAGCAAAGATGAGAATGATACAGGTCAGAGGTTTCACCACCTGAAAGGTCATAAAGTGTTTTGGAGGTGGGAACTTTACACCATGTGGATGCAGAGTGAAAACTAGGTCTGTGGTCTTGTGCTGACGTCAAGTGAAACCATGCTTATAGTGAAAGGTATCCCAGCACATCCAGCGCAATTAAACCTGCTAAAAATGTCATGGTTTATTACCCCACCTGTTGGATTCAACAACTGCCTTCATGATGATGACATTTGCACTTTAAGCCTGGCAAGCTGCAAAGGGATTAGAAAACACACACATGCATGCTCATACACTTCATGCCCCCCACCAATCCTTCCCCCCCAGCCCTTCCCCCTCCCCCCCCCCCCCCGATTCTCTGCTTCTACACTGCATTTTAGTTTTTCAGGATGCACAGGAAACCAGTACAAGTGGTCTGGCAAGGTAGGACTTGACCTAGACGTCAAATGGCGCTCCAGAGACCAGTGGCTGAGTTTTGCCACTGCTGACTGATTCCATATAATTAGAGTTTATCACAATGTAGCAAGGCAATAAAATATGCTGTTGTGGTGTTCTTCATATAAATACTGAAAAGGCAAAGAGGGAAAATAAGATCCTTATATTTTCTCTACTGGAAATATTCCAGTCTTTTTAAATACACAGTCTTTAACTAAAACTTGGTTATTAGGACTATTTCCCTCATAACTGTATACAAATCTTGCTGTATACTCTCTATAGCCTTGCTTTCATGTGCCAGTAATGAGAATCAGTGTTTTATGTGCTCAATTGCAAGTGATGTCCTTTTGAAAAAGGAGTGGAAAAAAACAAGTGCTAATTAAGCAGTGAGAGAACCCCCTGCTTAAAATCGGCATGCATATTGAAACTAAGGAAGGAGATGGTTCTTAAGTTGCCTTTTTTTTACTTTGGCCTTGCAGGTGCAGCTGACCATGCGCTAATATCTTACCGCAAGAACAAATTGCAAGGTGATACGAAATAGCTTCTGTCAAGGAGTTAGCTGGGTGTCACTGAGGCACAACAAAACCCTACTAATCTTACTTTCCTCCCACAGAGTCCTCCTAGTGCATCAGTGTGTGGTTTTTCGTGATTAATGTCCTTTTTGTTGCTTCTGGCAAAGATGCATTTTTGAACCAAATAGCTTGCTCAAAAATCTGTTTTGGAGAAACCCTTAAGTCTAACTGTGATGAGGCCTTGAACTCCTGAAAAACGGCTTCTCCTTATCTACAGTCTGACAGAGAAGAGTATAATGTAACAAAAATCTTCTCATGTTCTGAAGATACGATTTTAGCCTGTTCTTTTCAGCAGTAGCCCTTTCCTTCTGTAAGCATGGGTCCTACACCTGCAGAGATATTGTGGCAAAAATATGTGTGGAGAAGAGAAATACTGAAGAAATTATACAACCTTTCTACTTCCACATTGTATTTCACAAACTGCTCAGGTGCCTTGAGTAATTCTTTGATAGCTCTATTGGGAAAAATGATAACTGTAACTGACACCTGCATTCTCTCCACGTATGTCTGCAGTTACATTGTATCACCAATATGAAGTTTAAGAAGGGAAGTTCCCCAAATGAATTTGTGATAGAGAATATCTTCACTGGGGACAAAGGTAAAGAAAATTAAAAACCTTATCCTATTTCAACAGTTATGAAATTTTGGTCAATTTATCTGATCAAAATTTCAGATAAATTGTAACCTTCTTGGTCATAATGGAACTTGTTGTCTGGAACATAATATGCCCAGGAACAGCTTTCTTCTTTGTTTTTTTTTTTTTTTTTTTTTTTTTTTATCTTAGTCCCATTTCGTGATAACAAGCATGTTGAGGCTGATGGCTGGAGTAATAAAATGGTAGATCAGGATGTCTGCTCTCTCATACTGTTGTTTCAGAAATTCTCAGTTTGTTTTATTGTTGGCAGATATCGAATGTATTGCAGGACAACAAATGCATATGTACACAAGAGTGATAGCTAATGGGAGTGACCTGTACAGCTTCAATTATGACTGATAGCACTCTACTAGCTTTATGTTTATTTTAAAGTCCCCTTGACACAGATTGATTAAAGGCAAGGACCCATACGAACTTATGAAATATTTATGGATTTTTGAAAGAGCTATAATGTACCATTTAAGAACTAATAATTTCTTAGCTGTCACTATTTTCTTTCCCCTTCTCTCCAGCCCAAAATTTCTCTTACATTGGGAATTTATGCTTAATAATAAAAAACTGATGCTGTGGATTAAAGAATAAAGATGTCATTGGATAAAATAAAACAACAACAGCAGAAAAGAAAATAGATTTGCATGAATTTAACTATTCTTTAATCTGCTTCTAGGCAACAAAAGTGATTTGTGTCAGCCGTTATTGCATTAAACTTTAATTTTTTTCCACAAGAACAGGATTATATGAAGGAGTATTGGATTGCACTCAGCATGGATTAGCTGAGCGGTGTCTTTGCTGCCAAGGACCAAATGGATTTCCTTCCTTTTGTGATTTATATTTTTATTGCTGTTTTTCCCCCTCCTTCTAATTCCCATTACCTATCAGTTTGCCAGAACTGAGATACCCTCAAAAGCAGAAGAAAGGCTGGCAGAATTATTGGCTTATTGCACACTTTTTTGTTCCAGGGATCACTCACCGGCCAGCGTCAAAAGAATACACTAGCCCTTAGCCATAGAATCTGATTGCTAGTTTAAAACTGAAAAATTTAAAACTTATTTCTTGTGAAAGAATCATACTCTTTCCTTCTTGAATTAAATATATATGCACAATTAGCTTAAAATTTCCCTTTAAAGATCATAAAAATTTCCAGAGTTTTGCTTAATGGTAGCTCAGCAAATGTTTGTTGGACACAGAAAATGATGAAGGGTCAAAACAGAGATGCTAGCAGTGTGAAGAGAAGAAAAAGATTCATTCAGTATAAAAGGGAAGATTCAGAATGTGTAGGGATAAAATGACAGAAAATAAAATAAACGCCTCTGCTAACAGACTGAATGTCATAAATTGCAGTTTGTACTTTGCAGCCCATTTTAGAAATGACTAATGGATTTTCTGGTCTTGAAATTTTAACCAGCAAGGAGGTACTTGGTAGTAAAAGAGACACAGGTATTTAAGGAAAAATATTTAAGCTATTAAGTTACAGAGGATGGTTTGTGCTTGTAAGCAGTGAAGTACAGCAACTTAAATGCCAATCAGCAGTCCCTCTTGGACAGATACAGCAACACTAAAGGACTTTCAAGAGCAATAAAAATTAGAAAAGCATACCAAAACACACAAAAACTATTGTTAAAAATTATAAATGAAAAATCTGATTCTCCATTACAACAATTAAACAAGCCTAACTGCCATTATATCACAACAGTAATTCTTATTAAAAATAAGTTCCAGAGCACATTTTCCATAGATCAGTCATAAAAATGTTTACTGGGTGACAAACAATCCAGAAGCTTGAAATTGTGATGTGTAACTGCTGAAACCTGAGCTATTCTTGATCCTGCCCTTAAATACTTTTCTCGGTGTTGCACATCGGTTATGCAGCCCACAACTCAATCCACTGTCAAATGTGGCCCAACCATTCAGTTTCATGTTGCAAAGTAAACCTGACTTTTCCATAAATTAACATGTAATAAAGAAGTACATTAAAAATTTCACTTGATTCCTCACTTAGCAATGTGGCTTGTAGAGTCTGAGCAAAGGATGTTCCTTCATCATTTCATGTTAGAGCTGAAAGCTTTCCCTATTCTTCAGATTACATGGAATGAAACTTAATTCATGCCATTTAGTTTGCTGGTACACAAAAAAGAGTGGATTATTGTTATATTGTAAGAATTAATCTTCATGATCGTTGTTGTACTATTTTCTGAAATTATTGGATTTGACTAGTGACTACCGTCTCACTCTTGCTTTTTCTTGGTAATTGTTAGATTTCTCAGAGGCAGCTTTCAGCTTATTGGTAAACAGAACTTTTAAGTCATCATGCATTTTCCAAACAGGTATTCAGCACCTTCAGACTACTGGCAGAGACACTAGTCTGTTAAAAACTAAATCAGAGAGAATGTTTCCTGCTGCTTTTATCACATCAGAAAGATATACAGAGAGACTCCCTATGGTAGCTTTAAGCGTTTGCCTTCCATTTCTCTCCTACATGAAAGAACTATTTGTGACAGAATAAATATTGCACTATGCAGTAATGTAATTGAAGCCTATTCCTTTATAGTGGACCCCCTTCCCCAACATGCGTACACAAACCCACCATACCCCAAACAGGGGGAAATATAAGCTTGTTTTGCACACTCATCAAAGTCAAAAGCAGTTGCTCTGCTTCCAGATATCTCTTCAAGATGGAACACAAAAAGCACAGTTATCTAGCTACTAGACTACATCAATCTCAGACAGAAAAACCTGGTGCTCTTAAAACTCAGGAGGAGGCCTCCCAATAGATGTTGTACTTGCATTTCTCCATCTTACCTGACTAAATTAAGGTAAAATTAATTTAAATAGGGATCGAAGAGTGCTCCTAGAATATTAATCTCCTGCTATTGTGAGCAGTCACTTCATGTAATATCTTTTATATGCTCATCATATTACATCTGGAATGTAGCTACATTTTCCTTATGACTTTCTTGTCCCCACTGCTCTTCCAGGGATGTGTTTTTTTGTGATGCCACGAGAGCTTTTGAATTTCTCTGCAGTCTCTGAAGCTTCCCTGGATGCAGCTTTTGTATTATTCATAGACAGAAATGTAGATGTGATAATAGCCCTTCAGGAAGGGGTGTTCATGATCTTTTTGCATCTTGCTTCTGAAATTGGTGCTGTTCTGTCTAAATGTCAAGGTCACCTCAGCATGCTGGGATGCACAGCCAACAAACCTATCAAAGCGGACCTCCTCCATAGATGCAGAACATTAGTTGCTTGTGCAAAAAGCTCAGGTTATGTAGGCATGCTAATAGGAGTCCGTCTAGCCCATCATGAACCTGACCTGTATGTCACCTGTGCAGCAAAATTACACTTGATGTGAAAGCCACAGAGAATTATCTGCACATGCGTGTGCATGAAACACAAGATTTTGACTTGGACTTTTTTTTGAAAACTACTGGTGTCAGATGTGCAGTCCACTAGTAGTGAGTGGAGCTTAAGCCTTCACAGCCAATCTCAAAACATCAATTCTAAAGATCCTGTTGAGCTGTTACTTTCTTTCAGGTTTGCCACTTTTTTTTTTTATTTTTTTATTTTTTCTCTCCTGCTTGGCTGTAGAGATGTGGGAATCTATGAATAAAGGTTTTCTTGAGATTTACACCATAATTGCTCAGATCAGAAACATTTGGGCAGAACTTT
The DNA here is from genome assembly GCF_033783945.1 of Neopsephotus bourkii. Taxonomy (NCBI): domain Eukaryota; kingdom Metazoa; phylum Chordata; class Aves; order Psittaciformes; family Psittacidae; genus Neopsephotus; species Neopsephotus bourkii. Next base: position 122,861 of record NW_026900741.1, read on the forward strand.
TGATTCTAATGAGAATTAGGTTGCTGTTGGCTGACCTCGGAATAGTAGTAGTTTATATGGGACATCGTAATGCAAACTGAACAAAAAAATTAATAAACTACTCTGCATTTGAGGAGTATTTAACTTTTCTTCAATCTGACTAAAGAATGGGAGAAAACATCTGATCATTTCATTCCAATTCATCTGCCTAACTCAAATCAAACATGTCAGTGGCTGAGTAAATCACAGGCATATCTAACTATATATAAACCTGTTACAAACATGCATTTATTTTTCATTCTATCTATGTGCTCTCCAAGTCTGACTCCTGAAGATTTAGGCTATGATTATGCTGCTGTTTTTGACCATGGCTGTTAATCAGAAAAAGTCAATGTTGAAAACGTTTATATATTGGTTAGGTTTGTATTGCTTTAGACCTTCAAATTCATGAAATACATAATTTCTGGAACACTTCTCCACAGCTGGAGATGAACTCTGATTAACGTGCTTTCATCAGTGAAAACTTTTCCGTGGCAACTTAAGAAGACCTTAAGATGCTATAACACAACTTTTTTAATAAAAAAAAAAAGTCAACAACTGATATTTAGTCCAGAGTAACATGAAGCAAAATGTGAATGATGAATTCTTGGTACACACACCAATGGTAACAGCTCCATTCCAAACAGTATATTGGTTACGCTGCTGTTATATGCATGCAATGAAGTAAAACCTACAGAAAAATGAGAAGTCATAGGACCAGGTTATCATGAGCCTACATTCTCTAAGAATATACAACTACTGTGATATATTGTCGTGGCTGTTTTTTTTCGTTTAGAAGAAAAGAACTAAACAGACCCACACTATGTGTAAGGTGTGAATTTTTGTTAAGTGCAAAGATCTTTAGAATAACAATAACAAAAAAAAAGCTATTTCAATGGATTCTTTCTGGTCTGAAATTCAGAGAAGAACTTTCTGAAAGAAATGCTACAGTTCCGTCACAAATTATTAGATCTGGGGCAGGTATTACTGGCTATACCTGCACTGTACAACAGTCTCACATTGCTTCAAAGTTATTATATATATTTTTAAAAATCCAGTTATACTTGAGTTTGAGTTAAATTTCTTGAAATTTCTACTCTCTTTATATTTTAACCTGAGTGCTTTTGCCATGTTCCAGCCTATAACATCCAGAAATCTGATTCAAGTCAGATGGTTTACGAATACAATCAATACAGCTGAAGCAAAAATAAGATGTCTATTATGAAAAAGTGGGTTTTTTTCTGTGGTGCTATTTCAAATTTTATTTGAAATTTAGTTCCCTGGAAAACTACTGCTTGGTGTAAATGTTTAGCTATTCTTTAGCTACAGTAACTTTTGTACCAAAAGCTAACCTAACCAGGTCAGCAAAATGAGCAAGGAAGTAGAAATTAACTTATTTCCAGCTTACTTTTCAGGTTCCTTGGTTTCTTTATCTACAGGTTTTCTCCACAATGGAGGCTTTTTTCCCACATTTTATCTTGAATCAGAACCCTATTGTTTGCATAAAAGATGCACATTTGATTGCAGAATGGACACCTGGTCAGGAGAGCAACTTGCTGAATTTGTATTTTACATAGGATTGCATTTTGGGGTATTCAAATCTATGCACTCTGTATAAATCAAGGCTTGCAATTATTTAAATCAGTTTTCTATCTGACCTGTGTGCCATTCTCACTTCATATAAAAATACAATCAAGGTTTTACTGCCCACTCTTTATGACAAGTATGAAAATATTAGATGCCATTGTGACAGAAGGCAGGTAATTCCCTACCATAAATCAAGATTTAACTTTCATTTGTTCTCATACTTTTTCCAGTCTACAGTATTTCTCTTTATGAAATAGTAATAGAGTTTTTTGTATATCTGTGATTTCATGGTGTCATATATATAGAAGCACCAACTACCAAGAATGAAGCATTTCTGGTTCTCTTTTCAAATGAGATGAAACTGAACTGAAAAACATTGCATTTCAGATGCTGGGTACAAAGGTTCATTTGGCAAAACTGAGGTAATTTTGAAGTTAATTTTGAAACTGACCATTCTAGAATGTGCTATAAAGCCCAGTTCCTGCAAATGATTTCAGAAAAAATCTAGAATGTGAAAGAATTTACCATGTGCTGATAACTTAACTTTATTGATTTCTTAGGAGGAGGGATGAAGAATATATCTAAAAATCTGCTAAAAAATATCTAAATACATATGCCCTGTATAACATAACTGTATTTTAAATTGTCTTTTTTTTTTCCCTTAGGGATGAAAAAGAAGTTGTAATCCCTCTTGGTTTTTCAGTTGTCTCTTGTTAATCTGCTTTTAGCAAAACCCCAACCCAGTCTGTGGCGCAATTTAACTCAGCATCCCCCTGAATGAAGAATAAGGTATATGAAAAGATACTGGAATTCTGCCATATGTTACAACATATGGGTAGTTCACACTATGTTACATCCATGTGAAGAAGAGGACCTTGATGGACAAGTGTACTACTGCATTATCCCATCTTGAACCCTTAATAAGAGTACTTAGCATTTTTGTAACGTTGCAAGAGAATTAACTAATTCTCATCAAACATATTGATAAAGAAAATATAGCCCACAACTAGGGACAAAGAGGTACAGAGTGAACACAGATCTATGCTAGTCTTGGTAATTAAGGTATTGTAACTCCTGTTTTTCTATCCGTTTTGCAGCAAGTGTCACTACATTTCAACTTGCTATAGATACATCAGGCTTTGAAACGTGTATCTCTTTGTATATCATGCACAAAATTATCTTTGTTGCTATTTGTAGTGACAAAGCAATAGAACTGTCAGCAGTTTCTCAAATACATAGAAATTCAGAGAAATATATATATTTTTTATTATATGAAATATGACACAACAGTACTAATTCAGTGGTAAAAAAGCATATGTTACATCTGGGTAAATAAGCGTGAGTTGCTGTAAGTTAGATGTTGAGGGAGTTTTTGCATTTATTTCTGCAGTATGTTACCTGAGGTAGCATTGGTGAAATCACATTTATATGGGTATAACTGCAGTGGTTCTGTATGTGAAGAATGAAATGAAAGGACATGACAAGAAAAATGATCAACAGGAGCATAAAGAAGCAATCATCTTATTGCTCCACTCTTCAGCCCTCACTTTCCTCTCCAATGTTGTGATTGTACATGTGCCTCAACCCAGTTCCTTTATCTTGAAAGTTACATCTTTTTTTAGATCTTCTCTGAGCAGCACCTACTTATGCAGATATAATCTCTTCTAAATAGCTAGTCTTCTATGGTTTCAGCATGACTTCATATAGTACTAATAGTCATGGTTGTATAAATGAAACCCACACTTCTGGAACCACTTTCCATCGGATTCTTGGCTGTTGTGGTTACCTTTATTTTACACTAAACATTTCAGATTAAGAATGTTTTAAAAAAATGGGTATATTGGACTCTTTAATTTTGGTTTGGTTTGTTACAAAGGGAGAAATTTGGCTTTTAAGAGTTCTTAAAATCCTGACAAAACCCAATTTCAAGGAGAAGTTTCAGAAATCTTCTCTTAGAACATTTTCATAACATATATACAAAATGTCATTTCATTTCCAGATAGGTTCAAAGATATTACTACTTCATGCTGCTCACATTTGTAGAATGATTTTGTAGTGATGAACAATCTAAAGTAACAAATACAGAAGAACTGGACAAGACTAAAATCTTAAGCCCTAGTCCCACAAAGATCTTTTTACAAACTTACAACTGAGAACATCTGCAGTTGTAGTGAAGTCAGTTTAACCTCCTAAACTTTATCTTGAGCACATGTAAAATCTTTGAATACTCAAAGACTGTAAATTCTTTTGGGTAGGAACAGAATTTGCCTTCTATTTACAACATAAAGAAAGCAATGTATCTCCAGGCTAGAAGGAGTCTTTGGGTACAAGGTGGTAAATAATAATCATTTAGGCCTTTATGTTGTCCAGAAGTTATGCAAAGAGATATGGGGCTTGTTACCTGGTATGGTTTATACCATCAGATGCTGTAGCATTGTTAATGTCATTTGTAGAAGAAACCAGTCAGAGTTTAAATTAAAGATATGATACCTAGGTATGTTAGATTTTATGAAGTATAATAGTACTGGACAACTATCATGTTTCATTTTATTTAAATGTGGCTGTTGATAGGGTAAAAATTAGTTTCAGATTTATTATGGTAGTTTAAACTGGAGAGCCTGATGCTGACATAAATTCATTGCAGTCCAAGCATCAGATGTTGTTGTACATATGTTATGGCATACGGCAGAATTTCATCCCTCATCTCTTTCTTATTCTCTGTCCTCCAAGTCATTAAAAGGCTGTCCCATGAGATGACTCTTTGTTAAATTAGGTCAGCAACTGAAGGATGCCATTTTTCAACTCCATTTTTGAACAATATGGCAGGGTTAACACTTGAAAATGATATTTTCTTCAACCTTTTCTGGAAAGAAAGGACATACCTCACAATAGATCTTAGTCCGACCATAGAAGTCATAGAATCATAGAATAGTTAGGGTTGGAAAGGACCTTAAGATCATCAAGTTCCAACCCCCCTGCCATGGGCAGGGACACCTCGCTTTAAACCATATCACCGAAGGCCTCGTCCAACCTGGCCTTGAACACTGCCGGGGATGGAGCATTCACAACCTCCTTGGGCAACCTATTCCAGTGCCTCACCACCCTAACAGGAAAGAATTTCCTCCTTATATCCAATCTAAACTTCCCCTGTTTAAGTTTTAACCCATTACCCCTTGTCCTATCTCTACAGTCCCTAATGAAGAGTCCCTCCCCAGCATCCCTATAGGCCCCCTTCAGATACTGGAAGGCTGCTATGAGGTCTCCACGCAGCCTTCTCTTCTCCAGGCTGAACAGTCCCAACTTTCTCAGTTGATCTTCATATGGGAGGTGCTCCAGTCCCCTGATCATTCTTGTGGCCCTCCTCTGGACTTGTTCCAACACATCCATGTCCTTTTTATGTTGAGGACACCAGAACTGCACACAATACACAAAGTGATGTCTCACGAGAGTAGAATAAAGGGGCAGGATCACCTCTACTGACCTGCTGGTCACACTCCTTTTGATGCAGCCCAAGATACGGTTGGCTTTCTGGGCTGCAAGCGCACACTGAAGACGGCTCATGTTCATTTTCTCATTGACCAGCACCCCCAAGTCCTTCTCGGCAGGGCTGCCTGAATCTCTTCTCTGCCCAACCTGTAGCTGTGCCCGGGATTGTTCCGACCCAGGTGTAGGACCTTGCACTTACCATGGTTAAACTTCATGAGGTTGGCACCAGCCCACCTCACAAGCGTGTCAAGGTCCCTCTGGATGGCATTCCTTCCCTCCAGCGTATCAACCAACCGAACCACACAGCTTGGTGTCATCGGCAGACTTGCTGAGGGCGCATTTAATCCCACTGTCCATGTCAGTGATGAAGATGTTAAACAAGACCAGTCCCAACACTGATCCCTGAGGGACACCACTCGTAACTGGTCTCCAGCCGGACATTGAGCCATTGACCACAACTCTTTGTGTGTGGCCATCCAGCCAGTTCTTTATCCACCGACTGGTCCGTTCATCAAATTGATGTCTCTCCAATTTAGAGACAAGAATGTCATGTAGGACAGTGTCAAACACTTTACACAAGTCCAGGTAGATGACATCAACTGCTTTACCGCTGTCCATCAGTTCTGTAGCCCCATCATAAAAGGCCACCAAATTGGTCAGGCAGGATTTCCCCTTAGTGAAGCCATGCTGGCTGTCACCCAGCACCTTGTTGTTTTTCATGTGCCTTAGCATGCCTTCCAGGAGAATCTGCCCCAGGATTTTGCCAGGCACAGAGGTGAGACTGACTGGTCTGTAATTCCCTTGGTCATCCATTTTCCACTTCTCAAAAATGGGGGTTATATTTCCCCTTTTTCCAGTCACTGGGAACTTCACCTGACTGCCATGATTTTTCAAATATGATGGCCAGCGCCTTAGCAACTTCATTTGACAGCTCCTTCAGGATCAGTGGACGGATTTCATCAGGTCCCATGGACTTGCGCACGTTTAGATTTTTAAGATGGTCTTGAACCAATTCCTCTCCTACAGTGGGCCCAAGGACTTCATTCTCACAGTCCCTGCATCTGCCTTCCAAGACTTGGGTGGTGCGGTCAGAGCCTTTGCTAGAGAAGACTGAGGCAAAGAAGTAATTCAGAACTCCAGCCTTCTCCAAATCCTGTCTCTGAGATACTTCTAATCAGATATTCATGAGATATTTTAAAATATATTTTCTATTGCTATGTTAATTATACCATTGTTTTCAGATATTTGAAGCATACTAGACAGATGTCTGGGCAGAATTAGCTTCATCTCTGTAATGCTTCTGTACTTGTGTGTATGTATGATCAGGAGGAAGGGGCTGAACTTGCAGCTTATTCCTTGGCTGCTTATGATATTGGTAGTAAAAGAATAGTTTTGCATAAATTTTTCTCTACAGACTCTCGATTGTTTTGCTGTATCCTATTTCACTTTACATATAGTCACAGACACGGGAAGGGGAGAAATGGAAGAATAGGAGTGGTGTATGTATGGTATACCCTCTGCAGGAGGTGATTGTGCTCCAGCCTTCCAGGCAGAAGAAAAATTACTCCTGTTGGTTTACCAGTGGTTCCATTCTCACTGTCTTTCTGACACCCATGCTTTTATAAAAGTTACCACAGCCCCTCTCGTTTTCATTTTTTTTCAGGCTGGCGCATATAAGCCTACTTAATTGTTCTTCAGTGCTGCAGGTTTGATTAGCTTCATTGCTGTGTTTGAAACTTTTTCATTTCTGTTCACTTTTTGAGATGGAAAGTTTAAAACCCATGGTACTCAAGAGGCAGACATGCCATGGATTCATACAGTGGCTTAATTATATTCTCTATTGTTTTGTTTTGTTATTTCTTTACAACTTTAAACATAATTCCTAACATTCTATTTACTTTCCTTTTTTTTTCCCTCGTGCTACTGAAAACTGAACTAAAATTTTCATGGAAGTATTGATTTTTCTCCTAGATCTCACTCCTGAACAGTAGCAGTCAGCTCAAATCAGATTCAGACTTTAGGGCTTTTAGGGTTTAAGTCACAAAATCCAATTTGCGCTTTGACACACAGTTAAGACCTGGATCTATGAATCAGCAATGAACATAAGTTTCCAGGCTTTCTGACTTTCTTTTTTTTTTTTTTTTTTTTTCTCTTTTAATATCCCAGCACAGAATATCTGACCATATTGTCTAGAATACAGGAATGACAGTTTTGGCTGATTCTCTTCCAGAAAGATGACTTGTACAGAAATGGGTATGTAGCAAGACTTCTAGAAAAAAATAGTGTACTCTGACTCATTTAGCCTAAAATGGGCATGATTGCTATTCCTAAGAATACAGTTGAGGCAAACACCTAGGAAGGAACTCCCTCCAGATTAAAGGTGAGCTAAAGGTCAACACTGGCATAAAAATAAATATAAATTAGTATAAGCAACGTATGAATAAATGTTATGCTAGGAATTAGACATCTGCTCAATTTCATGCTATCGGGTTACCAGCAGCAATAATGAGGACAAAATAGAAAATCAAACTCTGTTTTCACTGTGTGTTTTAGAATAAGAAAGGTATTGTTCTGATATGTTATGTTTCCTGTAGAAGCAGGAAACTAGACCTTACATAGAATGCATCTACCTTTGTCTTCTATGCGTATAAGTAGAAAAAATACATTTCTCATCATTTGAACAGCAGAAGGGGAAGGAAAAGAAGCAACTTTACCCAAAACTTCCAAAGGACTTTGTGCTTGAGATTGGAATATACATGGCTGAACATAATATTTTCATAATATGTGCATCCAAAAAACACAGGTAATCTCAATGTGTTTCTCCTTCTTACTGCACTCTTTTTCAGCAAGAAACTGAACATGACCGGGCAGTGTGCACTTGTAGCCCAGAAAAGCAACTATATCCTGGGCTACATCAAGAGAACCATGATCAGCAGGTCAAGGGAGATCATCCTGCTCCTCTACTCTGCTCTCATGGGACCTCACTTGGAGTACTGTGTGCGGTTCAACAGAAGGACATGGAACTCTTGGAGCAAATTTAAAGGAGGGCGGTGAGGATGATAAGCGGATGGAGCACCTCTCATCTGAGGGTGGTGAGGCATTGGAACACCTTTGATATCGTCCAAAGACGTGGTAAATGCTCCGTCCCTGGCAGTGTTCAAGGCCAGATTGGACAGAGCCTTGGCTGACATGATCTAGGGTGGGGACTCCCTGCCCATGGCAGTGGGGTTGGAACTAGGTGATCTTAAGGTGCTTTCCAACCCAAACCATTCTATGATTCTATGAGTCTATTGTTTAACTTTGGAAACAAATACTATGCACTCTGAAGATGTAATATTTAACAAATGGGTTTTCTAATTAATACTTTTCCTTGAATAAGTGAACTGGATTCTATTTACTATTGAACTGGATTTCTATTTACTATTTCTGTCATTTCCACTCCCCCTTGAGTTTGAATCTTCTTTAACTTTTTAAACTGGTTGTTGGCCTGACCTCCTCTGAAGATAAAATACAACTCAATAGAGATAAGGAAAGTAAAATTTTACATTTTGAGTGTTCTTTGATTTGATGTAATGTACCAGTACAATATGTTTTCTGAACCAAGCTCTGGATGCGGAATACTGCTTATCTTCATTCTTGTCATTCATTTCTCTCATCCCACCTCCTCCTTTACCATGATTTTTTAGTGACAGTTGAATTCCTTTCAAGCACTTTCTTTTAATCTACATTACATGTTATTCTAGCTTTTTTATTTAGGGTTTTTCACACATCCTTCACATCTCCTTTATAGTCTCCTGTCAATAAGCACTAAGACCTAAATACCCCTTTGCACTTCATGGCTATTCCCTTATCACATGCATTTTCTGTTGCCTGAAGGCAGATCTGTACAATTTTTGTTATTGAAATCTGGGTTTTTTTTAATTCCCAAGCAGATGGAGGATGTGTAAATGTGTCTAAAGACTGAGAATACCATTAACTTGGTTTTTACAGAGCCCTGGGAGACACAATGTCTCTCTGACTCCTTTTAAACCAGGCTGGAAAAAAAAATAGTAATAACTCCACAATACAAGCAAAGCAACTTTAGCACATTATTGTGTCTTATAGTTCTGACTGCAGGGGAAAAAAAATGCACTTCTGCTGCTGTGCATCAATCTTTTGCTCTTTGCAAGAGAACACAATCCCCAAGCCATACACTAGCTGGATTTACATTATTCCATTAAGTATTGATTGTAATGCTCCAAGCCTTTATTGTTGCAGTTTATCAGAGCTTTTTGCACTGTGATGGGTAGAAAACAATACTTCTCAGCTCTTGCTTGTTGTGCACTCCACAGCTGATACGGCAAAAGTGGTGAAGATGTTTTGTTGCTATTCTTTTTTTATTTTTAAAGTCAGTAGGTTCAGAAGGGAAAGCTTTGTTAACCCCATTTGCTGAATTCCCGGTGTAAAGAAAAGAGCATTAGATCTCTAATTGGGCATAGAAATCTGAATAACAATTATTTCATAAAAGCTGGATGGTATTCTCTTACTGCTGCTCTGTGAGACTAAATTCACTACATACAAATGATCAGAAACTTATTTTGGCAAACAGGGATGTTCAATCTTACTTTTTTTATCAGAGCTCATATAGGCTCCCTGTTATACTTCAGGTTGGAATTATTGATTCAATAAAATGTAAGGTTTTTTTTAAAGAAATTGAATATAATCAGCAATATTAAAAAAAAAATGATCATACTACTGAATGAAAAGTACATAGGCATAAAGGAGCCAAGGCTGCTTTATGAGATGTTTCACACAAGTTTTCCTTTTTCTAAATATGCATTTCATAAATGATGACTTGGAAGATTACAGTTCTGAAAAACATCCAAGTCAATTCTTTGTCAAAATATTGCTTCTGTACAAATATATTTATACATCTAAAACCAACTCTAAAGGTTGTGACAGAGAAATCCAAACCATCAGAGTAAGATTGTCTGGGCCAGATCCTGGTTGAAGTAAATGAGCGTGACTGCATAAAATCTACTTCATGTCTATTAAAATGTAAATTTTAACCTTATTGGATAATCTTAGAATAGAATGGAATCATAGAATAGTTAGGGATGGAAAGGACCTCAAGATCATCAAGCTCCAACCCCCCTGCCATGGGCAGGGACAACTTGCTCTAAACCATATCACCCAAGGCCTCGTCCAACCTGGCCTTGAACACTGCCAGGGATGGAGCATTCATAACCTCCTTGGGCAACCTATTCCAGTGCCTCACCACCCTAACAGGAAAGAATTTCCTCCTTATATCCAATCTAAACTTCCCCTGTTTAACCCATTACCCCTTGTCCTATCTCTACAGTCCCTAATGAAGAGTCCATCCCAGGCATCCCTTTAGGTCCCCTTCAGATACTGGAAGGCTGCTATGAGGTCTCCATGCAGCCTTCTCTTCTCCAGGCTGAACAGTCCCAACTTTCTCAGCCGATCTTCATATGGGAGGTGCTCCAGTCCCCTGATCATTCTTGTGGCCCTCCTCTGGACTTGTTCCAACACATCCATGTCCTTTTTATGTTGAGGACACCAGAACTGCACACAATACTCCAAGTGAGGTCTCACGAGAGCGGAATAAAGGGGCAGGATCACCTCCTTCGACCTGCTGGTCACATTCCCTTTGATGCAGCCCAGGATACTGTTGGCTTTCTGGGCTGCAAGCGCACACTGAAGACGGCTCATGTTCATTTTCTCATTGATCAGCACCCCCAAGTCCTTCTCGGCAGGGCTGCCTGAATCTCTTCTCTGCCCAGCCTGTAGCTGTGCCCGGGATTGCTCCGACCCAGGTGTAGGACCTTGCACTTGCCATGGTTAAACTACATGAGGTTGGCACCAGCCCACCTCACAAGCGTGTCAAGGTCCCTCTGGATGGCATTCCTTCCCTCCAGCATATCAACCGAACCACACAGCTTGGTATCATCGGCAGACTTGCTGAGGGCGCACTCAATCCCACTGTCCATGTCAGCAATGAAGATGTTAAACAAGACCAGTCCCAACACTGATCCCTGAGGGACACCACTCGTAACTGGTCTCCAGCCGGACATTGAGCCATTGACCACAACTCTTTGTGTGTGGCCATCCAGCCAGTTCTTTATCCACCGACTGGTCCATTCATCAAATTGATGTCTCTCCAATTTAGAGACAAGGATGTTGTGTGGGACAGTGTCAAACACTTTACACAAGTCCAGGTAGATGACATCAACTGCTTTACCGCTGTCCATCAGTTCTGTAGCCCCATCATAAAAGGCCACCAAATTGGTCAGGCAGGATTTCCCCTTAGTGAAGCCATGCTGGCTGTCACCCAGCACCTTGTTGTTTTTCATGTGCCTTAGCATGCCTTCCAGGAGAATCTGCCCCAGGATTTTGCCAGGCACAGAGGTGAGACTGACTGGTCTGTAATTCCCTTGGTCATCCATTTTCCCCTTCTTGAAAATGGGGGTTATATTTCCCTTTCTCCAGTTGTTGGGAACTTCACCTGACTGCCATGATTTTTCAAATATGATGGCCAGCGCCTTAGCAACTTCATTTGCCAGCTCTCTTTAAAACATTGAGACTGATGTCTGCCCCAATTTGTTACAACATTATTACACATTTGAGATATTATTTTAGTATTAATATTTTGTAATTCATACTGATAATAAATAATCTCTAAACTGTAGGAGGATAACTTGAGCATTGAGTCCACCATTCAGGAGATCCTCAGCTTTTTCATCTTCATTTATTTGGGCTTTAAGGGACATGAAAACTCTCAAAGCTGTCCAAAACCTCACACAGTTTCATTGCTGGCAATCTTTGTGCTTGTCAGCCTTTCAAGATGGTTCCTCATTACAGGCCTGTAAGGCCTGATTCAAGGGGCTGTTACAGAGCGTGTCCTACTATGCAAGATACCTGTTTGTCTGGTATGTGTGCAATGCTGTTTGTACCCTTAAATCAGCAGGCAACAAATTTGAAGCTGGGTAGGTTTTCTTAATCACGCAGTAAAGTGCTTTAGAGGACCAGAACCATTGCTGCCACCTCCAACTTTTCTTTTTTTTTTTTTCAAAGCTGGGAATCACAGTGAAGATTAATCAGCTGTGGGTGGAAGGGAAGACAGCTGCCTCCCTCCAGCTGAGAGCTAATAGAGCTGGTACCTAGTTCTGCTGTAAGAAGTAAGGAATTTGGTACTGCTAAAGTCTAGTTTAAGGTTAGTAGCTATTATGAATGCTATTGGTAAACACCGATAAAATACTATGTCCTTCAGGAGAAACTTGAAAATCTGTTTCAGGATTCTGCTATACGACAGGAAGCACTGCAAGTTAGTATAATGCTCACTTTTGCAGCGTTGAAGTTCTGTTGCAGTGTTAGCACTTGGACAATAACAGAATCACCCAAGGATTCCCTAAGGTTTCTCATAAACACTGCTTTATCCAAAACTGAATTTTTTTCAGAGTTTAATCCTGGGATATCAGAATTAAACCACAGAACGTCCTCCAACCATCCTATATATGCAGTGTTTGTGAGTATGAACCTCAAATTTTCTCTGTCACAGCTAATACTCACAAAAAATGGTGTGGTTCTTTTGCACCTCTTTGTTTTGAATTTACTTTATTGCAATTTTAAATTGCAATAATGATAATTTAAATGACTTTGTTAAAACAAGATGGACAGTTCCACTAAACCACATAGTTTTCTTGTGTTCAATTGGAATAGTATCAAGCCTGAGCTCTGAGACAGAAATTTCTAATTTTGTGGAGATGCATTAGAATAGGAGAGGAATCCTACCTTGTTTTCCTCTTTGAGGGCCTGGCTACAGTCCATGTGAGTATGTGGAGAGCTCTCTTGGCTAGCACAGCTGACTATATCAGCCTGTGAAAGGCTTCTGCAGAGGGACTGATGAAATAAAATCCAAGCCCTTCTCTTCACAGTTCTCCATTGGCCAAAATATCCGGCTTCTTGGAAAAGTCATTCTCTGCCATGTCAAAGAGTGACAATGTTGCTACTCAGACTGGCAGAAACATTTCTGGGAAAGTGTTCTGGAAACCCTACAGGAGTTTCTAACTTTATAGTCCAGCATTTGTAAAGTAGAGCATGGCTAAAATTTGGAAGAGGGCTCTCCACAGTACATTCTGTGGGGTATGTACACTAAGAAAAAATACACTGTTAGAATAATCTGTGAAATTTAAAGACAATGTGAAAAGGAGCAAAAACATATTCCTCTGTACACCTTCTAGGAAACATTGTGTTATAGGTTTATCTGCTCAGTTGTTCTGTGTAAACATTAGTAATGTATTAAGTCTCTCAGTACTCCTCATGCCAAAGCTGATTTCTTCAGGATCCTATGTCTTTGTATAAGTCTCAGAAAGATGGAACTGAATTCAGTCTGTCAAGATAAGAACATCAAGGGCAGTTATACTGCTCTGATTTTGTTCCAGAAACGAACAATGTATGTTTAGAAATTGTGTTGACAGGTGGAGCCTCAGGTCAATCAAATGTTTTGCACATAATTCTTAACAAACAGCTGCATCTGGGAAAGGCAGGAGAAAGGTTGCTGGCTGTATGAGCTCTTCTTCCATGTTACTAGATTGTATCTTATTAGGTGTATTTCACTGGTGAGAGTCAGCACTCACAGCTGGAAAAATTTTCTTTTTGCACACCTATAATGAAATAGCTTTTAATTGTACCACTACTTCAAAAACAGGCCAATAATCATGAAATAAAAAAAGTCACAAACTCACTTCATAGTCATGCTGAATATTTTTACATTTTATTTAACTGCTTGTGTTTCAGCACATCTCTGTGGTGGAAACTGGGACAATTTCTAACTCAAGACTCGACATGTACAATGTTCAGCATGTGGCACAGAATATGCATTGGATTCAATTGCAGACTTTTGTCTGTGGGATGCCTGTGAGGCATTTTCTTCTGGGAGGATGATGGGATTGTTTGTAAGAATAGGAAATGGAACTTGAATTAAAGAGGAAGACCTTCCACAGAAGAAAAAAACTGGCATTCAGCCTGAGTTTATATTGAAATTATCTCAAATAATTTATGAGATGCTGTCCAGTAAACAGAGTTTATCATCTAAAGAGACACAAAGTAAAAAAAATCATTTAAGAAAACCATTGTAAGGATAAAGTGAAAAAGAGACTATAAATCTTGACTTGATGGAACTGTTTTTCTAAATTTGTCTTCTCAGGCTTAATGAATGTTGATGTTTTGGGTTACTGCATGGACCTCTATCTGCAACATAAATTCTTTACCAAACAGAGACAGAGCCAGAGCCAGGTTTTCACACTTTTTTTAAAGGAAGTCATCATTTCTGCTACTCCTTATAAAAATGTCTCTTCATTAAAAAAAAAAAAAAAAAAAAAAAACGAAAAGAAAAGGAAAAAACCAGTTGTCTTCCTCTTAGTAATTCTGTTTAATGTTGAACGTCTTTTTGTTGACCTGGAGGATCAGCATGATATTTCTTGTTACAATAATTCTTACCTTAAATGGTTATCCTGTGATATCCCAAATACTTCTCTTTACAAACACTATTGTACAGTACATACAATGGGGTTGCTATTTTATTGCCTCAGACACCTCCACTGGCACCAGCTGACTATAGAACCATGAAATCCTGGTTTAGAGCCCAAAGGAAAGAAAAAAGACCCCAGGAAGCTAGTTCTTACTAATGGTCATACCATTTTGTCCAACCAGTTTTGATGACATGTAAGAAAACAGAGCTATTCCATAGAGCTGTGGGTAGTTATGTTCCAATACCTCAATACAAATATAAAGGACAAGAAACCATCTGGAATTAAAAGAAAAAGGAAATGCCATAACTGAATAAGATATGTAAGAGGAAAAGCTAGAGTGTGGGGAATGAAATGTGAAACCAGGTAAAATTCATCTGGAGTGAGGATCTGATCATAACTATAAATAATTTAGCAGTAATGAATACATTTCACTGATATTAGCCTGCTTTTTTTTTGGTAGTCCTTCTACACCCAAACTAAACATGAGATAATGGCAATGTGTAAAAATATAATAATTCCTGAAGTTGAATTACTCTAGATACGGTAAAAGGAGGGTCGGTAATATAGATGCTTTTAATATAATGATAATTTTATTCTGAGGGAAGCAAATGTGTAATAGTGCAAATAACATCAATGAAGAGGAGCTGGAGCACCTGCTGTATGAAGACAGGCTGAGAAAGTTGGGTCTGTTCAACCTGGAGAAGAGAAAGCTGCGTGGAGACCTCATAGCAGCTTTCAGTATCTGAAGGGGGCCTATAAGGATGCTGAGGAGGGACTCTTCATTAGGGACTGTAGTGGTAGGACAAGGGGTAACGGGTTCAAACTTAAACAGGAGAAGTTTAGATTGGATATAAGGAAGAAGTTCTTTCCTGTGAGGGTGGTGATGCACCGGAATGGGTTGCCCAAGGAAGCTGTGAGTGCTCCATCCCTGGTGGTGTTCAAGGCCAGGTTGGACAGAGCCTTGGGTGACGTGTTTTAGTGCAAGGTGTCCCTGCCCATGGCAGGGGAGTTGGAACTAGATGATCTTAAGGTCCTTTCCAACCCTAACTATTCTATGTTTCTATGATTCTATGATTCTATGTGCACACAGAATTCTCTGTGTCTTTTTGAAGTTTAGTTTGGCAAAAAGAGCTGCAAACAAGAACTCAGATTGCGTCTGTGAGGATGACTGTAAGGGTTTCTGGGAAGTCTACACAAGTTTAGAAATTAATCTGTGAAGTTTGTGGTCACATGTTGAGGATCAAATCTCTTCACAGACACCACACAACTCCATTAAATGCTCTGATAGAAATATCTTGATTAATAGTTCTCTTACATTGTTTTATAGTAAGTTGAAATGGTAGCAAAAATGTCTTTAAATTAGCCAGACCTTTTCAAAGAGACTTTCCCACTAATCTGATCCAGCATACCAAAAGTTTTCAAAATGTCTTCATGTTGCCAACACTTTCAGGTTGACTTGTCACTCTTCTTCATCTTTCACAGACAGACAAAAGTCACAAGAATAGGAAAAGGAAGGAAAGTCAATGGATTTTTAGAATGATGCTTGTGTTCACTTTATGTTATGAATTAGATATGAGTATAAATTGGAATACAAGTTGAATAAAAGTTGGAAATATTCCAGCTATAACAAAATTTAATTCCATGACACCAGTGAAACTAGCTTATATATCAGTCTTCTGGGTTGGTGTCACAATTTGAGCCACCAACACCAACCTCATTTGTTGGTATAGCTCAGGTTTTAATGTCTGGAGACCCACCTCTAAATCTTTTACTTCTAAACCAGGAAATATTAGAACATGGATAGTACATTTCACATGCATTTGGTTCTGTACTTTATATCCAAGAGAGTTAAGAAGCTTGAATAATGAGAAAAGAGAGGTTATGAAACCACATTTTAAATTTTTTTAACTTTGTTTATTTAGAAAAACCCAACCCTATTCTGAAAACGTGGGGTTTGTTTTGTTTTTTTGGTTTTGGTTTTCTTTGGTTTGTTTGGTTTTCTTTTTTTTTTTTTTTTTCCTAAAGATCTAGATAAATCAAAGTACTGTGGAATACCTTCTTGAATGGTAGGTATGTTGAACAGTATTATTTTTTCAGTTCTGTTTATAAAACTTATTCCATGCCACTGTTTTGGAGAAGACTGAGAGTAGGAAAGAGGGCAATTATGAAGAAAAAAGTACATAACACCATTAAGTACCTTTCCCTTCTTCCCTCAACTTTCCTTTTAATTCCTTTCCTTCTGATATTTCCTTATCACTTTATTTTCTGGCAGCTGTACTTAATGTTAAAGAGACAATACTTGTTCTAATTTGTCTGAGTCATGTTCGTATAATTATTTCAGACTCCAACTATTTTCATGTGGATATATACAGTTAATGGTAGGGTTGAGTAACTAACTTACCACCACTACTGCAAAGCAGCTGGTAGTATGCAATTCAGATTTGATGTAGCTCAGATTTATAGTCATACTTGGCCGTATATGTATACACTATTAAAATGTTTTAGTAATCAATACATATTTATGTTTCAATAATATATGTGAGAAAAAATCCTCAAATATTTTTCATTCTAATATTTATTTATCTATAAATTCTCAGAGGAAGTTGGCACATGTATCCAGTCCCGTTTGTTACTGCCCCTGCTCCCATTTCCAAGAACAACACAACCAGTAAAACTAAGCGACTGCAGTTACTATACTGTGGTTTTTGAAAGACCAGAAATATAAAAGTGGTATGCAAGGAACCAGAGTATGGAAATCAGTTCCTATTCATTGCTCTTTAATATTAGCATTTTTAAACCACTTCTTTTTATTTTTTTAATTATTGTCATGCAACATATTTTTGTGTTTAGTCTCATGCAACACTTGAAAATATCAAAGTGACAGGTAGATTAAATAGGAGTGGAACCGCATGATATGAGCCAGGAAGTAAATGAGAAGATCCAACATGTGAATGCAGCACATATGGGACTGAAAGTTCTTTTAGATAGCTGTCAGCTGATGTCAATAATATTTGCATGGTACAGGAAGATCAGAAGAATCTTACCTTTTAAAGCATTTGCAAGCAGGTATGTCTGTGCATGTCCAAGCTGGTTTGAAAGCTATCAACAGAGGGCTTTTTGTGCCTTTGTCATGAATCAGATAAGGGTAAGATAAAAAGAGATGGTAGATTTAAAATAAATTAGTTGAAACAAGCAAAAAGATCTGTTAGATCTGTGCCAGATTTAATCTATTATTAATACTTTCTGGTTCTCTAAGACTTAACCAAATCCTGCCATCTGTTCATCATCAGTAATGGAAGGGTTTAAAAGCAGAACAATGTAGGTGTTTGCACTTAGCCTGCTAGGTAATGGAGGAACCCCTTAACATTCTTCATTTTTATGTAGAAAAATCGAAATGGAAATTTGCTAGTTCTGCAGCAGCCCAAGCTGGGGACTTGTGAACAGATAGTAAGAAAAGAAGGAAGAATATGGGGAAGTTATGGGTTATTGTTTTGGTTACATGGTTACTCTGCAGCTCTCTTGACAGAAGGTGGAGCAAAAGAAAAAAAAAAAAAAACCAAAGCTTTAACTTATTTAACTTTATGTTTGCTTGTTTATTTTTCCAAAAGGGAAAGGGGAAAAATTACTCAGGGTTTGTTCCAGAGAATAAAGATCCAGTAGGAAGAAGGAAATAGTTAAAGCCATTGAGGAATGAATAAAGTGTCAGCATAGGCAGGATCAAGGCAAGGAAGAATTCTGGCAATGCTCTAGAGGGAGAAAGAAGCAATCACACACTGAGATACATAAACACTGGGATATGAGGGAAAATAGCTCTGCTTCAGGAAAAATTAAGTGCTTAAACACATTGGTTTCTTTTCGCTGTGAGGTCACAGAGTGTTGCTCCTTCAAGCTGACCTGTGTTAAGATAAAAGCCAACGATTTCCTTCTTTCTAAATGGTTTAAGTCAAAAGCAAAAGATCTATTCTCTACTGTTTCTTTCTTACCCACTCTTAACTCCATCTTCTCCCCCAAATTCCACAAATATAATTCTATTATGAAATTTTGGTGTTGAGAGAGAGATGGAATAAAATGCTAATGTCCTTTTGCTTGGTTATTTAGTCTATTTACTCCCTAATACTGGATCATATAATTAACTTCTTTTTTTTTTTAATTTAGTAAAAAGCTAAAAGAGGTGGTACAGTAGGAAATTGTATAGTGTTTTGCAAAGTTTTCATTATTAGAAAGTAATTTGAATTAGAACTGTTGCTGAATCTGCACTCTGGTCTCCGGTGAATACATCGAGGAAACCATATGCAGAACAAAATTTTGACACACTGATCTCATTCCAATCGTTATGCGCTAGCATTTCAGTGATGGAGAGATTCAATATGTTAGTTCCCATGCTGATAATAGACGGACTGGCAGAGGCTAGCATGTTTCACAGCAACATTATGTCTTGGTTTTCATCTGGAGACCAACAGAGGAGTGGCAGTGAACTTTCCAAGCTTTCTGAACTGGGCCTGTATGGGTTTTTCTAGTGGAAACTACCAGAATAAAAGCACTAAGTGGCCAAAGGCCTGAAAACAATGAATAAAACAAGTTTCCTCTGATTTAAAAAAGATGAATTAGTCAAACCTCAAATTCTGTAATTTGTTCAGTTCAATTCTACACTACTGCCACTTGCAATAAAAATAATTTACACAGGTTTTGTTTGATAATTTATTTTTTTATTATCTTGTGTGGAAATGAATTAACTAAAACCACAAGAAGACAAGAATATTTTAGTTGTAGAAGCGAGAAATTTTTTTTGTGAGGTTGATTATTACACAGTCAAGAGATTACCATGTTGGGGAAAGCCTTTCAAAATGCCTTCAATATTATGAAAAATTGTGAGGATGGTAAATATTTCAGTGTTTATAATTCTTCTACCATCAGACATGGCTAGCTCGATGGACCATCTGTCATATAGCATTACCCATGTTCTATGTCACATGGGTAGGAGAGTTTCTACAAGCTCTTTGACTCATCATTTAAATAGACCGATAGTAATTTCTCTTAGCTGACTCCAAAATTTTGGCCATCTTGCTATGTCTCAATTTACTTATGATTACATTAATAATAGCTGCTTGCTGAACAAGGAGGATTAATTAGTTAATGTTTGTAAAGCACTCTGAGATTCTTATTAAGAAATAAAGTAATAATATAATGAATACAGAATCAGCATCTTATTCCCTCATACTTCAGGATTAAGTTATGCATTAGTGGCCCATAAGTAATGGAAATATCTCTGAGTCACATAAGGAGAACAGAACCTCACTTTTTGTATAATCTATAGCTGTAAATATATTTATAGCTTTTATCATTGCACAAATGCTCAAAACAAGCTGGAACTCTCTTGCCATGTCAACTCTGAAGACTGCTTCTGAGAAGACATCCTGAAATAAGCCACACTGCTCTTTCCCATCCTCTTCAATTCAACCCTGTTATGCCTCAGAAATAGTCTCTGGCCTTTCTTAAATAATATTATGTTCTTCCTTACATTGATGTCAGACGCACAACTCTTTCAATACTAATGCAATGGATACAGATTGTGATATAAACTCTCACATTTCCTTGCTGCATGGAACTGGAATTCCAGATATTGTCTGATACGATATGGTAATTTGTATAAGGATTCAATATTTTATGTGTAGTGTTTGCAAAAAATTTACTGATCATCTGTACAATTTTAATCAGCAATAACGTTATGGATGTTAAATGTGGATATAATTTGATAATAGCTGCTAAGTGTAATTTATTCAGAATCAAGAAAATACAAGAGTAGAAGTGGCACAGGAAAAGATGTTAGGTGTTTCTCATGTGATAGCAGAGACTGGGGATATTGATTCATAAAAAAGGTAAATATAACCCCCATTTTCAAGGGGAAAATGGAAGACCTGGGAAACTACAGAAAACTCAGTCTCACCTCTGTGTCTGGCAGGATCATGTAGCGGATTCTCCTGGAATGCATGCTAAGGTGCATGAAAACAATGAGGTGGTTGGTGACAGACAACGTGACTTCACTAAGCACACATCATGCCTGACCAGTTTGGTGACCTTCTATGTTGGGGCTACAGAACAGATGGATAGGGGCAAAGCATCTGACATTGTCTGCCTGACTTGTGCAAGGCATTTGACACTGTCCCGCATGACAACCTTGACTCTAAACTGGAGAGACATAGATCCGATCATTGGACCACTTGGTGGATAAAGAAGTGGATGGACACAGAGCCCTGTGGTCAATGGCTCAGTGCCCAAATGGAGACTGGTAACAACTGATGTATCCCAGAGGCTGATGTTTGGACCAATCCTGTTCAACATCTTTGTGGGGAACATGAACAGTGGGATTGAGTACATCCTCAGCAAGTTTGCTGACACTAAGTTATGTGGTGTGGACAACACACTGGAGGGAAAGGTTACCATCCAGAGGGACCTTGACATGCCTGAGAGGTGGGCCAGTTCAACAATGTGAAATGCAAGATTTTGCACATGCATCAAAAGGAGTGTGACCAGCAGGTCGAAGGTGATCCTGCCCCTCTACTCTGCTTTTGTGAGACCCCGCTTGCAGTATTGTGTGCATTTCTGGTGTTCTCAACATAAGAAGGACATGGAACTGTTGGAACAAGTCCAGAAGAGGCCATGAGGATGATCAGGGGACAGGAGCACCACCCGTATGAAGACAGGCTGAGAAAGTTGGGGCTGTTCAGCCTGGAGAAGAGAAGGCTGCGTGGAGACCTCATATCAGCCTTCCAGTATCTGAAGGGGCCTACAAGGATGCTGGAGAGTGACTTTTCATCAGAACTGTAGTGATAGAACAAGGGGTAATGGGTTTAAACTTGAACAGGGGAAGTTCAGGTTAGATATAAGGAAGAAGTTCCTTCATGTTAGGGTGGTCAGGCACTAGAATGCGTTGCCCAAAGAAGTGGTAAACGCTCCATCCCTGGCAGTGTTGAGGGCCTGGTTGGACAGAGCCTTGGGTGCCATGGTTTAGTATGAGGTGTCCCTGCCCCTGGCAGGGGGGTTGGGACTAAATGATCTTAAGGTCCTTTCCAACCCTAACTATTCTATAATTCTATGATTCAGCCTACAGATAAATGTCATGAAGTTTTAAGAAAATGAAGCTTATTGAGGAGAAGGTTTAGCTGATTTCATGGCAAAGTTGGAAATGCTGTCTTTGCTTCTGCTGTTTTCTGATCTCTTCAAAGCCTTGGAGCTACACAGGTCAAACGCAAGCTCTGACTGAGGGCCTCTTCATACTCTCAGATGCTTAAGAACACAGCTGTCCATTGCATGAAGCTGTAGTATAGAAAATTAACGTTCATCTGCATATATATATTTACCTCTGATAAATGTATAGTATACACATGCATTATTTCTGCACTGTGCTGTGATACAGCTTCCATTACCTTGCCTCCAGAAAAGTTTTTATTAATCTGCTTTTTTACTTCTAGGCACAGAATTTTACTTTTATAAAAGGAGACCATCACTGATACTAGGTGAGGAATCTGTATAATTCTTTATTCCGGACACAAGGTATTTTGCAAGTGGAACAGGAATAAAATATTGGTTATTTAGTGAATTTTTACTGACATTTTCAAGCAGTAATGTTGTTTCAGCTGTTCAGAATGCAGAATAAATGTGTAGCATAGGGATGCTCCATAGATAGAAGACAAATATAAATATATATATAAGTATTATAAATACACATAAAATATTAACTATATATGTAAAATACATATTAATAGAACTACAAATATAGCTAGAAGAAAAATTACCCCAGATTTTTCTAATGTATCAATAAGTCATTGAATGAGAAAGAAGTTTCACAATAGGACCAGTTTCAAAAGTAGTCTCAGGGCTATTCATGAAAGCAAGCTTTCCTAGTCTAGAAGATACCTTACATATGACTTTAAAGAGATCTTATATATACAAGTCCTTATTTGAAAATATCTAATCTCAAATTGTTGCAAGAATAAGAGAGTTTTCCTACTAACAAACTACAGAAGGTAACCACATTGCACATTAGTTTTTTCTTCTACCTTATGGAACAGATTTTTGCCCAATTCTTACATTAAGTCAGCAACTTGACTTACAAATGACCCTGTATCATGCTGATTTTTTTGACATCCTGTATTCTCAGCTTAAGTCAGTAAACACATTTACATTGGCATTATTGCCATTATTCTTATTGACTCTTACTGAGACCATTGATCTAAGCAAGTTGATGTTTAGTAACCTCTGAAGACTGGCACGAGAATTTTGCAGAAATGTACAGTGAACTGGAAAGGTGCAGTTTCCCATAAAGGTTAGATTATGGGTAGTAAAATACAGACCACATCCTTTTTTCTGGTCCTTTAGAGAGGTGTGTGGTTTTGCCTTTCCAGAAGTTGTCAACTTTGGACTGAAGAAGAAGAAGCTGTATCTATCTGAGCGAAGCAGGAAGAATTTAACTAGCTAGCATGTTTCATGTTGTGGGGTCCTCCCTCCTGGCAGAGATCTATCATTCTTTCTGTGCCTTGAATTTTCTCTTGATTTTTCTTAGCCACCATGAACTGTAGCCCCATGGTAATAGTCTTACACTGTAGAGCTTTGGATGAAAAAGTTCTTTTGTTTGAGAAACACTCTTTTGGTAATGGTTTCAAACTTAGCAGCTATTTATTGAGTCTAACAGTCTGCAAACTGTATTTCTCTATCCTTTTTGCATGTTTTGGTAAAGGCAATTAAAGCACTTTTCTGCTGTCCAACCACTTAAGAGCAAACCTGAAGTGTAACTAAGTAGTGAAACACAGTCCAGAAGTCCCTGCCCAGAGGTAAGACATTCTAGACAAAGGGTTACTTCCCATGTGATCCAGGGAAAAGTACGTTGCCCACATTTAAAGAACAAGCAATGCTCCTCATGTTTCACAGGCACTGGGCTCATTTTAGCTCTTTCAGCCTCTTTGAGAGTTTTCTATGCTATTTCCCAGCCCCACATGCAACCTGGAACAAGATGTACCTTACCCAGAACTAAAATGTCAGATTAGCAACTTCTCCACCATTTCTCCTCATCTTCTGCAAACACTTTTATGTCAGTTCCTGGCTTTCAAAAGCGCCTAGAATTGGTGCCCAAAATAACCCTCCTAGGTGGTGGTTGATACTTGGTTGACTGAATATAGAAGTAACTAGGTGAAGTAGGAAGCAGTTTTCCTTGTTTCTTCCCAGAAAATTGAAAGGTCAGCTTTGAAAAGTTAGGCTTGTGTTCAGTGAAGATTTTCTTGTCTAGTATTTATCACAGCAAAAAAGTGATTGTGTCATAAAAAGTGGTTTTCTCAATGGACAATATCGTCTTAGGTGCTGAACATCACTGTATTGCTAAGGAGATGGTATTTAACATATGCCTGCAATGGTTACATTTTCAAAAATAGCTACAATTTACAATAACAGCAGCAAAATTACATAAAATGGAGAAAGATTTGTATTTTTCTATGGAGCTTCCTAGATACAATTTTTAGAAGTACTTAGAAGCTAAAAACTTCTGGGATTTCTGCGTGTCTTAAGTCATTTAGGTTCTTGGAAATTTTCCTTGCCATCTATGTTGCAGATGTGGCAATAAAGGACAATAGATACATACAGGGAAAAGGTGGAGCTGGGAAAATGAAGTATGAAGCAACTAAAAGTTCATTAAATGGGCTGGTAGGTATTTCAGACAAACCAAGCAAGCCCTTCTTATAGTAAAAGAAAAATGCAATCACAGCTTTCTAAATAGTAATAAAAAAAATGTATAAATATTTGCTCTGTTGTAAGTCTCCGCCTTTAATCCATTGTGCAGAGAGGTTTTTTCTAACCTTCTTTCATATGTGGATTGCCACATGGTTCCTCAGATAAAATATTGGTGATACAGGCTGTATATGAATTGTGTCTGTGCACAAGAGCCTTGCATAGCAAAAGCATTGGATCATCAGGGCACCTTTAGGTACTTGCCATCCTACTCACAGATATGTTAATCTAATGATGAATTCTCAGATGGAGAAACAACAAAAGTTGATCTATGATCATGTTACTATTCCTTCTGAGCACCCCACATGCTTTATGCATGTTAGTTAATTGACTTAATATCCTTTCTGAGAAGTAATGACTATTAAAATTGTTACCAGGACACGGGGAGTCTAAAGTCAAACTGTACTGCATGGACAGTAACCGAGGCTTTGTTCCACCCTTGCAAGGTTACAAAGAAATGTCCCTTGAGAGAGGTCAGTAAGGACACAGGTCTCAGTGAGTGCTCAGCATGTCTAGTACGGGTATTTTTCTTCAGAAATTTAGTCTGAGTTGTTTAAAACAGTGGATGTATTTATGCAGTTGATCCTTGCTTACACCCTGAGTAGCAGCAGTCTTGTCTCCACAATGGGGAAGGTGGAATTTTTAGCTCAGAGATGAAATTAATTCACAGATGTTAATGATGTGCTCAGATTCTGACAGTACTGATGAGGATGGAGGCAGGTTGCAAAGCAGGCAGTCTGTCAGTGTGATGTTGGAGTGCACCTGCAGGGCCCTCACACTGTACATTGTCAGTAATTAGCAGCAGTGTCTGAAGTTCTTGTTCAGTGCCACCGTGTATACTTCCTCCTTAGACCTCAGAGCTCACGGATTACTTAGAGCTGTCCTCCTTGGACAACCCTTGAAGACAGTGGTTGAGGAAGCTAGCCTGCTCTTCCTTGCAGATTTAGGGCTCTTCCCAGGGAGGAAAGAGCTGGCTTCAGCTGTATTCTGATTTGAAGTTTATTATATACATTATAAGTTAAAGAATTCTTTTTTTTTTTTTCAATTGCCTGGTTAGGAGGGCAAATTTGAGGCAAATTCACTTAAAAGAAAGAAAAAGAAAACCGCAAAAAACCCAAACCAAAAGTGTGTGACAATCAGGGTTTATCTTTTGTCAAAAAACTGAATAATTCCAGTGTGGTTCTTAAATACCTACATTATTTCGACAAAATAAAACAAAAAAAAAAAAACCTCGCAACCATACAACCTCCAAATCCTGAAGCTTTTGTCTTATTGTAATATTACGATTCGTACAAAGCAGTTTGGCTGAGACTGAAAAAAATTCCTCCACTTTCTTCAAATGGCCAGTTCTCTCTTATCAGAATGGCAAGGAGGGACTGGGGCAGAATTTGTAAACAAGGGAAAATACTGAACACATATTTCTGTGGTTTTGTTGTGCACATTTCTGGCTTTGTTGCTTTACTTGTGGCATCAGTCCATACTCCTGGCCTTGTGTCCCAAGATGAACGAATGTAGCATGGATTCCTTATTTTTAACCGGTGCGTGGTGTCATTCCTGTGAAGATGCTGCCTCCAGTTATGATAATTTTAACCTGACTGTTGATTTAAGGGCTTGTGTTGAATAGCAAATAAATTTTGTTGTGTAAGAATGATACCAAAATCACATATACAGTATATGAGAAAAAATATTCTCATCCAGTGAGTATCATAACATTTATAAACTCTAAATGCTTATAAATTACTTGGGTAAAGAGTTAAAATATGATGTAAAATCCTGAAAATGTAAAACATTCACCTATTAATTATTATCAACAATTTGGAGGATTTATTCAGCTATCAAATTCCCTTTTTCCTTATTTTAAAGCAAACTGTCCAGCAAGCATAAGAAGGGTCAGCTTGACATTTTCTTGAGCCAAAGACTAGTAATAAGAGCTAGAAGCTGGACAGCAAGCTGTACATGTAATTACTGTCTTTGAAATCACATTCACACATGACTATATTCATCATCTTTCAGATGCAGACATATGTTTAATGATCAACCTGAGTGTGCAGTTCTAATGTTTATTATAAATTTCTTCCAAGTTCTCATTATAAAGCATTAAAGGAAGAAAAGATCTAAATAAAGTCTGTTTGGCCTCTGCAGTAAACCATGAAACTTAGCATTTCAATAAGTTCAATTTCCCAGCTTTGGAAAGGTGATGTCAACAGTGGGAAAATAAATAATTTTAGAAAGGAAATGCTGTTGTATCCCATTTTCTGATCTAAATAATGCAGAGAAGCTGTTCACATAGAAGGCCTGTGAAGCCTGAATAAATTATCAGATGGGGCCTGATTGGGACAGGAAAATGTCACCTCTCTGTAGTCTTTCTCCTGAACTTGGGATTTCCTGCAGTAGGAGTGTGACCAATAGTTTTTCTAGGTAGGTACTGACTAGGACTACAGAACTAGGTATTTAGAAAATGTAAAGCTATTCTTATCAGATCAGAGCTACATGAAGGAAAATTTAATATTTGTAATGTTTGTAGAGAGATTTATCTCAGAGCCACTTCTCTCAATATATTATTTCCCAGTCTAATCTAATATTTGCTTGGATTCTTCCTTGTGTTCAATACTTTTTAGAACTGTAATAAATAATCCAATTCAATTTAGAAAATAATAATGTTTTCCTCCAAATTCTAATAATCCTATGATACAATCTTTCCTAGTTATAGTAACATGTAGTAATTTCCTTTCCTTTTCAATTTCTTTTCCCAGTTCTTTTTTCTTTTCAATTTTTTTTTTTATAAGAGATTCTTTTGTTTAAAGGGTTTGTAATGGGTTGGCAGGGCTTTTTTGAATTCATGGTTTCATCATATCTTTTCCAGTGTCTTCCTTTCATGTATTAGATATTACTCTGACAAATTATGCATAATCACTAATGGATATTAAGACCTAACAGCACACACTTTTCATTCATACTTTTAAAGATATAAATATTAGATGTCCTGGTTGCTCCTTCTGTTTGGTTATCTTTTGAAGTGCATACAAAACAGGGCTGTGTGGATTCCTCCACCCTTTCAGGGACTTAGGAAAGAAGCTGGACACTTTTTACTGACATGCAGACAATAACAGATCCACAGTAAAGTGGACAGATTTCATCCTTTAGTGTTTCTTTGAAAGACTAATGTTAGTATGAGATATTTCTCTGTATAATCCTGAATGGTCGTTACTGTTGTATGCATTACTGTCCCATATACTTTTGGAACCCCTGGGGCTCAAATTTGAAGAAGTCAGTCCAGCCATCCTCAGGGTTGTTGGTAAGGTTGCATTTACTCTTCATACAAGATAAACCCATTTATTTTGCAACATAAATTACCAGATTCACCATGGATGAATACTGATTTCTAGAAATAGCTTGGTATTATTACCAGCTGCTGTTTAATGGCCCCACGGTTGTGGAGAGAAATGAAGGAAAATAAGCTGTGGTAGTTAACATCAAGATTTATAAAGCGTGCTGTGCCAGTCATGTTTTCATCTGGGACAATGGTTAACCTCTCAGGCCACTCAGACATGGACTGAGTGAGAACTGTCTTCTTGGACATGAACACTGAGGAGAGGAATTTGTCCTTGAGACAGTGTCAGCATAGTTGGTAATGGCTTGAGCTTTCTGAGGATTCGATCTTACTATGTTCCATTTTCAGAGAAGGTGTTACATTACTTAACCCTATGGGAAATGCCACTTAGAGGTTTTTCCAAGTGAGGCAGACTGTATTCTATCAGTGACAGCTCATGCAAGCAGCTATTTTATAGACATCTGTTATGGTTATTTACCTATTAAAAACTTCCCTCTCTATGTGTTTGGCTTTCCAAAATTCCCTTGTAAGACTACACAGAATGCATGTTTGCTCCTCAGTTGGATCTGGACCTTGGCTGACTTTCTACTGTTGCATACCATGAATGCCAAGTCACGTGCTCCCAATTTAGCAGGTCTTCCAGAGGTGTTCTCCATTTGTACCTCATTCACTCTGTCTTACATTCTCTGCTCTGGGCATAGATATCAAACTAGCTTTGGCACTGCATCTGCAACTTAGGGGTGTGTGGTGCTTGGAAATTTTAACCCAGTTTCTCCAATTTAAATCTTCTGCTTCTGTTGAATGAATTATCACTTCTGTAACACATATTCCCTTTCCAGCACAGTGTGAGCATTAGGAAAACATTAACACAGTTAAAATTAGAGTAGTTTAAGGAAAGTTTTTAACTAGAGGAATTATTTTAAGAGTACTACAGATGTTTGTAACTTTAAAGAGAAAAAATAAAAAAAAATCAGCATAAATCATGAAACAATAAATGCCTCAGTTGTGTGTAGATGTACACACTATGTGTGAAGGTGGGATATAGTCTCTTCTAACATCTTTTATGACTACTAACATGTTTGGAGAAAAAGTGATTTTCTAAAAAATAATTAACTTTGCTAAAGGATGGGTTTTTCAAAGAGTAAGGTCAGCAAAAATGCTTCACAGGGTAGTGACTCACAGCTTAACTCCCTGTCATGATCTTATTCTATAAAACAAAACAACAAATTTTATTTTCTAAAACAAAGTTGATTTTACTTGATATTTCTTTTCCTTGTTGGGAGACAATTTGGAGAACAGCAAACCACATTGCTGTAAAGCTCTTTACCTTTCTGGAGTTTTATGTCCTTCTGCTAGTAGACTCAGTACTGAATTGCATGGCTATTATGCCAAGGACGCTATTGTTAATGAATCGTGGTATTATTATTGCATCATTGTTAAATATGGTTTACAATAACAATTATGTAGCAAGATGAGAAAGCACATCTGTTATAATGTCATGGGAATGTATCCTTTTAGGCCATGTAGCTGGTCATAAAGCCAAATAATGGTTGATCATTAACCTGAAATGTTAAGAACGCTTATGTCACTCATCACAGAACAAGAGAACATTCAGGATGTGATCATGACACCTGGATAGTTAGTTCAACGAGATTAGTGTTGTGATTCATTCTATTCAGTGTGGAAACACATATAGGAAGTGCCTGTCTTAGAACTGTCCAAAGTTTAAACCTTATTCCCAAATCTGTCTTTTTCTGTGCAATAATGCATAATAGTAACATATATTTTGCTTATTGATGTATTAATATGTGCGTCAAGCTGAACTGACAGAAGATAATATACTAAATTATCAAAGCACCTAAAAACCTGAGGCCTGTAGACTTTGAATGCAGCTTTGTATTCTGGGTGTTTGTGGCCACTTTTGAAGGTAACTATAACAGCATGATTGGGGCACCCAAACAACACCAAGCAGAAATCCTTGAGCTAGCAACAGTGTAAGTGAGGGAGTGAGGGATCCACATAGATGAGCAACACATGCTTGCTTAGGCCTGAGAACAGAACCCACCCAAAAAAATAAGCCAGGCCACAGGTTTCTAGCTTGTACATATTTAACCCCCTTTAATTGTGTGTGAGTTATTCATTAAACGTATGTAAGTATTATATATGTATTAACACATATACAGGTATTTCCAGAATTGAGCTTGTGCTTTCAGAACATTTGCAGAACTAATCTAAAAGAATGAATTTATCTTTTTCTAAAAACTAATGAGTTAAGCAGGCTTATATTTGATAGCTTTAATGACAAGATATGAAAGCATGGATGACCAAACAATGGTCAAGAATTTTTCTTTCTTTTTCCTGAGACATTCAAATTACGATCTGTGTTCCTGTGCAGCAAAATTAAAAGGCTCACTCTTTTTGATATTCCTCAGTCTTTTTGCTCTGCAACAGTGAATAACACAGTCTATGGAGGTTATTTGTGCCCACCCATATAAACATTGTTCTTAGAGGAACTTTACTATCACAAGACAGTAGAATCAATGTTGTTTTCCTTTTCCTTCCTACCACCCTCACTTAATTCTTACAGAATTATACCCTGATGCAGATGGGAATTTTTATATTTCTGTGCTAGATATTCATTCATAACAAAAAAATATTCCCTTTATGTTTACCTGCATTGTCATATTTAAAGATTGCAATTTCATTTAGAGTGACTGCTACAACATAATCAGAGAAGAAACATAGCTAGATACGAGGACAAGATGCTGGAGAATATCTGCTTCAAGGTAGCTGGTCTGCTTCTCAGAACAGCAAAAATATGGTCCAAAGGCCATCTTAATGTACTGATGTCCTAAAAAGTTGTAGATTTTTTTTGTTGTTGTTGTAGCTCTTGCAGACCAGCCCAGGTGGCAGAAATTGCAGTGAGGAATATGGAAGCCTGCACATGACACAGATCTGTCACATCACCCTACAATGTATGTGATGATATGAAGACTGAACAGGAAATCATGTCTGCAGATCCATATGGCCACAATCTGCCAACTGTAATGGTTGATGGAGCTAGCTAGAGGTTGTTAAAAAGGTGACTGTCTCAAAAGTCTGATGGTTTGCCCTGTCCTTCTGCTCAGCTTGAAGTAAAGCATGCATATACACCCATGACATTAAAAATAACGTCCTTCATGGAAGGAGTGGGAATAGGAGGTGCTTAAGGTTTTCTTCTTACATAGATATCTCTCTGGGTATACATTTGACATACGATGCGATCAATGATCATATCAATGATCATATCAATCATATGATCATAATTCATATGATGAATATATTATGAATTAAAATTAGTCATTTTACACAGAACACAACAGTAATTCATAATGATTGATGGGATACTTAAGAGTTAACCTTTTCCTAATGTGTCTAGGTAAGCTGATATCCACTTCATCAGCAATAATTCCTGTATTACATTTATGTAGATAAACAAAAAATCAGTTGGGTATTTCATGTTGTATTTTTATGCACAAGGCTAACTGTAACTGGCTGCTACAGTATGAAAACATTGTTGGTTTAATTCAGGATTTTACAGTGGTCAATTCCAATATTGGAAAGATATAATGTATTCCAGATAGCAACAATGAAATGATAACCAGCCACAACAAAACAATGTTCCATCAGTGACAACAAAAATATTTAAAGAAGGACGATGTCCCTTTTGTTGTCAGAAAAGATTGTTGAATTCTGCTTTAGCAACTCAGTTGTGGACTTTGGTAGAATGATTCAGATAGATCTGTAGTTACAGACATGAAGAACAAAACTCTAACTCTTATCTGCTGCAAATGGTCATTTGGAATGAAAGAATCTTTTTCAAAGAACTGGCAAAATTGAATTATTTCAATATTTAGAAATTATGGAGAAGAAGGGACCTTCCACATTGTTAGCTAGTTGGTTATTTAAACATTCAGACTGTCTGACTCCCTCTTCTGTCCCTCTTCCTCTGAGCTCTGTTTTGCAACCTCTATACTTGGTGGAATTCTTCCCAGTGCTTTTCATATAATCCTATACAAATGATAAAAAGTTTTGGATACATTCACCACACATGAAATTCTACTTTGATTCTTTCCATTCCTTTTAAAAATGCCTCTGGTTTCTGACTTCATTACAGCAATCTTTTATACTATGTACAGACAGTCAAGTTTTCCTGAGAATTCTCCTTTGGGCTAAACATGTAATGTTGCAGTGGAGATTTCATCTCATAGAAATGCATAGAGCATGGTAATGATTGACTGTTATTATATACCTCTTCTAAATAGTGGGGCATGGGACCCATGACTGCCAGTTTAAATTCGCAAATATATTAGCTAGGGGGGAGGCTGGAGGAATCAAAGATCACAGTATCACAGTATCACAGTATGTTAGAGATTGGAAGGGACCTCAAAAGATCATCTAGTCCAATCCCCCTGCCGGAGCAGGAACACCTAGATAAGGTTACACAGGAACGTGTCCAGGTGGGCTTTGAATGTCTCCAAAGAAGGAGATTCCACAACCTCCCTGGGCAGCCTGTTCCAGTGTTCCGTCACCAAAGATGTGTGCTGCTAACTAAGTACAAACATAATCTACATTTGTTGAGGTATCACTTGACAGCAGATGATTTTGGAGATTTACATCAAAAGAATAGGAATGACACCAAACTTCTTTGATCTGAAAACAGAGGTGAAAGCTGGACACATCTGGCATACGTATAAACGCTGCTTTTACTTTCTGAGTTGAACTGACCTCAAATAACTTTAGAATTCCTGACATTCTGTTTTTTTTATTTTATTTGTTTTTTTTTTAGAAGTCTGCCTGAAAGCAGGAAAGCAGTGTAACTTTTTTCATCTTGTAAGGAGTGAAATGATAAAATGGAATAAGAGTCCTTCTCTTGTATATTATCAGTCCATTGATGCCAATGAAATAAATAGGAAAACAATGTCCCAAAGCCAAGTTGAGCGTGTACAAGCTGTTCTAACTCAGTTGAATATCATGAATGTTGAATATGACTGGGTCTGAGTTAGCAAGCTCTATTTTTTTTTTATTTTATTTTTATTCTTTTCCTCAGTGGGTACTTTGAGCTGCCTATTTGGTTGAGACCAGCTTGCTTTATTAAGTCAAAAGAAAGCTGAGGAAGTTGCTACAATACATGGAAGAGAAGAAAACCTAGGATCTTGCAGCCATTACTAGGCCCAGAAACTAACCCAAACAGTTTCTTCAATTCTACCTTGCTAGTATGACAGCAATCTATATAGAAAATTGATAATACTGTGTATGTAAGCAGGTTTATATAAAATTGTTATTCCTTAAATAAATTATTAGAAAAAATACAGATTCTCACTAAGATATGATTGCTACTGGCAGAATGCTTTTTTTTTAATTATTTTGTTGTTGTTCTTCATGGAAAGTAAATTATTTAGGATTCAGCTTTCTCAGGGAAGAAGGCCTAATGTGAGTAATTACTGCCTGGTCAGTTCAAATCCTAAGAAATGACTGAAACAGCTGTGATATGTGATGCACTCATGTGTTTGGATATTTCTTTCTTTTATTTGCTATTTTTTGGATTTATTTTTTTTTTTTAACAGGGTGCAGTCTTTTACTGCCATTTTCCAGTTTCAGATAGAAACCAATTTTCTTTGCTATTCAAGATTTATGTTTGCACACCCAACTGGAAATCCCTATTAATTAGAAAAAAAAGTAAAAGTAAGCAAATGCTTAACTAATCAGCTGTTAACAATCAGCACCAGATTACACTAACATGCTTTGAAGATCAAATTGGGGGAGGGGAAATCCTTAACAATTCATGAAGTAGGTAGTAAATCTAAGTGACAGAAAATGAACTTCTCCAGCACTGAGGCAATGAAAGTGGTGTTGATCTATATAGCTGCAGATGTGGCTCCAGGGTGCAATCTGTCCAGCTGCTCAATATCAGTGCTGCCACATGGGCACTGCAACAGAGAAGATAAATAATAAACCTCTTAGAGAGATAAATATAATTGGCAGCTGCTAATTTTCACACCAAAGGCCTGGTGGTTACCATTATTAGGGAAAGAGAGTACTTCTGTGAGGTATCTGATGAACATGAATAGAAGAAGAATGAAGATTTCCCTCATTAACACTCTTAAGTTAGGCAAGTGAGGGAAGATTTTTGAATTTCATTTTCTAGCTTGCAATTGGTTATCCCAAAGAACACCCTAAAAATTAATGACATGCATGGAATTTAGATAGAAGTGCAAAGTTTAATTCCACTGAATGCAAATTTAATGAAAAACAGTTTATTCTGATGGTGAGATTTCTGCTTTATAAGCCTGGCAGAACTTCATATATTGGTCTACCAAGTCCAGTATGCCAAAGGAGAAGAGCCGTTTGTCTTTCCTCCATGGTTAACCCAGAGGAAGTCTGTGCAATGATTTTGATTACATATTTGAAGCATGTGAGAGAAGAATCAGCATGCTTATTAAAGAGCAGATGTGTAACTATTCAAGCCATCACAGGGTAACCATGGGGTGTCTTAAAATACATAAGGCTGCAATGGTTTCCAGGTCTTGCATGCATTTCTGGAGACTATTGCTCCACATACCTTCTTTGAAGAAGTGTAAAAATCTTAAACCCAGTCATTAAATCATGGATTCATTAATGCAAATTTTCTGCCTCAGAAAAGGATTAATGAAATATTTTGCCAATTCTCCCCTTATAGTTCTTAATGAAAAAAAATAAAAAATTTTGTGATTTTAAAGAATTTCTGGTATTTGAAAATCTTTACTTCCTATGATCCATAGCACATCACTGACAATCTTGCTTTGCTGGCTAATAGGAAATCAGATTGGATGCATTACTGGGGTTTAGTTAAACAATACTACAATGTTTCCCCCTTAATTTGTCTTCGAGCAAGAGATTGAAAAGCTACTGGCGTAAACTTATCAAGAAGCCTGAGTGTACGCTTTAAAAATTTAATAATAAAATGAAATCCTTTGGCAGGCAGGTGGAAGGGTACTGCCTGCAGGACTGTGTTTTCTGATGCCATCCAGAGAGATAATGAATCCATGTCTATGGAAATTGATTCATTAATATTTCATTGAGTCAGCTTCAGTACAATTCATGAACTACCCCTAGAAATTCAATAAGTGAATTCAATGAGTTGCAGAGCTTAACAAATCTGGAGCAAAAAGTAAAAATACTGCAAGTTGGTAATTACCATTGGAATTTGCTGTGTGAAGTGAGCCTTGGCAACAGTATCTTGTGGGGGTATTTTATCTTCAGAAAAGCCTAAACAAAACAGCTGCGAATGTGCATACACATATGGACCCATAGAATGATGATAAAGTAAAAAACTTTGAACTGGATAGCATTCTGGAACAAAAACTTACCTCTTAATGCTTTGGGTTGTTTGAAATTAGAGCCCGAGCTGGATTTGTGTTTTTCAGTAGTAGTTATCTTTATACTGGGCTCTTGCTACATAATACGTAAGCCTTGGCAGGTGCAATTCTAGAACCCAAAGCACACATCGTGACACAAGCTTCACTATCCTCCACTGGGGAGTCTGTGCAAAGGAAAAGTTTTACCCAGCAGCATACAGTTTTGCTACATTTTATACAATCAAAGGATGTGGGACAGATGTGAACATTTAAGCCATCTTGGAACAACGGGTAACTATTGAACATGGCATATAGCTGAGGTTTTGGGTCAGAAACACATGTCAGGAGCTCAATTCACCATGCAGAACTGGCATCAAATGGACTGATTAGAACAACAGATTCAAATTACCTTGTCGGCTAAATAATTGGTCTTTGAGTTTCCCTAAAAATTGATAAATAATTTTATTTTCATTTTTTATCAGTGTCTCCAAGACCATGTCTAACTAACCTGTATTGATGTCTTTTAATTAAACTATGCTTGTTATGCTTATGCTGCAGTGGTGCATACTGAGTGTGCATACTAGACATTCCAGATAAAGTAATTATGCTATTTGTCACTGTCATGATTTATGCGTGATAGCTGTTATGACAGCTGTGCCACTGTTTTGTCACAACGCTATGTTCATCCATAACAAAATTAGGTGTCTCAGTCGAAGGTACACAGTTGTTGCTATTTCCCTAAGAAGTCAACAATGAAGAAAACTGAGAAGGAATATCACACCAACTCTGTGACAAATAAGAGAAATGACATCTTCATTTTTTCTCTAAATGATGATATGGCTTGCCTGCATTGGAAATGCAGATAGCTCACCTGTAGGAAGCAAGCTGTCACACAGAGCCAATCTGCCACTAATCTAACAAACAAGGTCTTTCTGTGTGAAGAGATTGCTTCATAATTTGAACACACCTTGTCAGGCAAGGATTTAGATGTTATCTAAATTAGCATTGGTTGTAACTTTCCTATCTCTCAGGTGGGGTGAGGAAGGGGCAAAGTCAGGAGAAAAAGTAAAGGCTGCATATAACAGATCAGGGGACGTGCATCTTCCCCTCCCTTAGTAGCCAGTCAAGCAAAGCAAAATAACCTTCCTTGCATTTGCTCCCACACTTCTTTATGACATGTGCATACATCAGCTGACATCTAACTCCAAACTGAATTTTAAATAATCTAATTAAATACTGTTATTAATATTACCTAATAACTCTTACAAAGCCCTGAAACTGGATTGCAACAATAATTAAAGAAAGTGATGTGAAGAGACAGATGGCTAAAGGAAAGCATTGTTTAATTATACTGTAAGTTTTGATTACTAGCCTATTGAATATGTTGTTTAGGTACAGAAGAATGTACTTGGTCTTCTGCCCACTATCTAAGGCTGTAAAATATGAGCCTTAGAGTAGGAAAGCACATATCCTGCCAAACATGCAAATTTATATTAAAAAACATTGCATACATTTAAAAGTAGAAAAAACTTTTTTTTTTTTCTCATAAACTTGTTTGGAAATGCTAAATATCCAGTTTATTTGTACTCTATTTTCTCCATAATTTAGTTTGCAGGAGATGTATATTTTACTGCTCTAACCTACTCTCAGAGTCTCCACAGTGTTAGTTTTATTTTATCCCCTACCCAGCAGAAAAGAAACTAACTCAATTATTGTCGCTACTAGACATTTTATGTCAAATATCATAATGATTGTGCACTGCTTTTTTTTCAGATCAGTACTTATGTCTGAGCCACAGTGGAATGTTTGGAATTGTCTGTAAAAATTAATCTTTTTTATCCAGTTGGTGAAAGAAGAGGCATCAGGAAATTTCTAATTCAGTTCAAGAAAATATTCAGTTCAGAACCAGTTATTTTCTTTCCAGTAATTATTTCAAGACTATGTCAATATTTGGGTTTTGTTTCTGTTAGAAATAAATAGCATCATCAGTGGATGTATGTGGCACAGGTCAATATATTCATGTGTTGAATGAACAGGCCAATATAACTGTATAAATTTAAGCTAGATTGCAAATTATTAAGATAAAATATCACAATTTTTAAATAATTTATTTTATGTATATGAGAACATTACAATATATTTGCACTACTAATCATACATGCAGTATTATATGATATTTCTGTAAAATAAATTTGCTTTAAGAATTAAACCATAAACTGATGGATGATCCTAGATTCACATACATTATAGTCTAGTCTTTTTCAAAAGCTACATTTGAATTTGCGTAAGGGAGAGAGTCCTATTTTTTAATACAGAGTCATTAGAGCATTATCGTAAAGAGTAGCTAACAGTGTATGCAATCTTCCTTTGAAGACAGGACTCTGCCTTCTGCAGATGTAGGACCTTAGTTTTTCCCTATATCAGGCCAGCTCTAAGGAAAAATATAGAAATTCTTGTGTTGATCCTCTCAGCAGTGATCGTGGCTATGCTAAGGAGAACACTGTTCTCATGAGTTTTAGTATGGACAATCCAATGTTTCAGATGAACATAATTTAAAATTCATTCTCCTCCTCCTTTTGCCTATAAATGTTGAACATTTAGAGTGGCAAAGGTAACTTCCTAAGCTGTTCAGTGATATTAAAAATATAGTAAAATCCTTGACAGAAAACACTTTTCACAATTAAAAAGCCCAACTGTAAGTACCAAACATACCCTGAAATAAAGCCAGGCCAAACATTACTTTTACTGAGGGCATCAACTACTTTTTTATTTTCATTTACTTAGTAAGCAGATTATTCTTGAAGTTTTCTTCCTGTAACTCTCTAAAGAAAATACTTTTAATCTGCCTTTAACTGCCTTGGAAAGTAGTTTTTAAATCTGGCTTGGAAAATCATTTTTACATGAGATCTGTCAACTATTTTGATGGCAAAGAGTAGTTTATCACTGTTTGAACAAACAAATTTAAGATTTTGTATTGAAATCTCTGTGCTCTTGCATGATTGTGTCCCCATCAGGTTCAAAAGTGATACGGTAAACTGTCATTTTTCTGAAAGTTACTGTATACTTCTATCTTTTTAGAGTTTATGTGAAGTCTCTGTATGAAGAAACTAGACTATATGCAAGATAAATTAATTACTTTTGTGTGGAATGTGTTGAGTACCATGCCACTTCTGATTCAGTGATGGTTTCTCTTACGTACTTCAATGACAGTAAGATTTGCACATGGTACAACTTTGTATTTCCCATCTATTGGTTGCCTGTACTTTATGAAGTATGTCTGCACCAAGCATGCAGCCTCTCCAGAAGGATCTACTGGAAAGATGATCTTGATTAACCTCTTCCACGAAAGCATTCTAAGCCATTCTTTATCTTGAAAGGTACATACAGGAACACCTGCAAAGATGTACAGAGAAACATACACAGGAACTAGGACTGTGAAACTCAGTTACTGACTATTGCATTCACACAAAGGCAATTCGAAATCTTCACTGCTAATTGCTGATTACATTCAGCTTACCCATGTGACCCTGTCACAAAAGCAGAATGCTAAACATGGACAAACTATGTTTCAAGTAAATAATAAGATGAGTCAACTGTTGAAGTAGAGGGCCCATTTTAAGTGACATTTTAAAGTAACATTTCTCTTTTATATTTAACCTGTGTTGTCGCAAGTGCATGCTATAAAAGGTTTGCAGATCCAGGGTTCTGCTGATATTTGTGACTGATTCATTTCAAATGTTTGACTGTCTTCTGAATTATAACATTATTATTATGTGTGTGGAATGAGTGTAGTGTCCTACCTACCCTTAAAGTGAAAGAATAGCAGGTACAGTGTTAGTAGGTAGAGCTCTTTGAACATCCACCCTGACAGCATCAAGATTGCTGTCTGGGTCTGATGAGGTGGGAGCAGGTATTGCATCCTATAGGACCAATGTGTGTTGATTCCTATGAGAAAGGTGGGATTCCTCCTCTGTGACTGTTGAGGATGAGGTAAGAGGAGTGGTATGATTACTTACTAGCTTAGAGGGCTGTCTGCATTTCCTGTAAACCATGTGCCTCAAAAAAGAAACCAAAGTACCAGTTTCCTCAGAGTAGCCCAACTCTGTCACTCTTTACCCCATCGCTTGTCATCTTCAGGCAGCACAGAGCAAGAGCACCTGAACATCCTAGAGTGAGTTGATTTTCGGAAGTGTGGCATGCAGCCAATATATTCACCCTTTGAGGAGAGAAAACCATTCAGAAATTAAAAATAAATGAGATTTGCTTGGGAACAGAGCACAGTTGTCAAAAAGGACAGCTGAGGCTACACAACAAGGCAGAACTGACCATGTGAATGTAATTTTCTTGAAAGAGTATATCTCTGTTTTGAAGAAATAGTGTGTACATATACATATGTATGTATACATGTGTAGATACATGAGTGCGTAGTGTGTATGTGTATATATATGCACTGTTCAATGTATAGAATAGTGTCTATGTCTATATCAACTTCTCTCTATCCATTGTATACATATAATGATATATATATACAATAATTTTAAATAACCTGTTTGCTAAAAGAATAGAGTACAAAAATACTTTTAATCTCGTAAGCAGTAAAACAATTTAATTTCTCAGAGCAAATGGTATCTGTCTGCTCTACAGTCGTGCACCAATCCTTGTGTAAAGACAAAGGAACACACAAAGCACTTATTGAAGTGTGTCTGGAGTTCCATAAACTGCAGATCTTATCTGAGGGCCGGAGGTGGTGAGTCTATGTGTGACTCCCCCAAAATAACAAAAGCCTA
Source organism: Neopsephotus bourkii (assembly GCF_033783945.1). Taxonomy (NCBI): domain Eukaryota; kingdom Metazoa; phylum Chordata; class Aves; order Psittaciformes; family Psittacidae; genus Neopsephotus; species Neopsephotus bourkii. Next base: position 162,750 of record NW_026900741.1, read on the forward strand.
AGTACTGAAGCTGTTAATTTTGTTCCAAATTCAGAAGCAGCTATATTGCTGCTATTAATAAATCAATCATTCTCTATGAGATTCCTGATTATGATAAGCTGTAATATCCCAATGCCTGGCAATGAAGAGCAAGTGTATCACTTACATGATTGTTGCTTTCATATCCAGTTTACAGTACACAAATATTTTCAGGCCAATTAATCTAGTTTACTAAAGAACATGGTGGTGTGGGGTTTTTTCCCCCCTAAACACTATGGTGTAATATATCCAGCTGTAAACAATCCCCATTTCTGTAAAAGTGGACAAAGTGTTTTCATTATATTGGGCAACCCCTTTTCCCTCTCTACCAAAATCATTACTTCCTATGGAACAGTCTTTGTGTAACAGGAGTGTTTTTGTCACAATAGATTTTTTTGTACTTTCTTCCAGTGGTCATGCTATGTGGCATCATCCCAGGCTGCTGGGGTGCTTTGTCAAAGGCTGCCAGTCAGAAACTGGCATTGGTCAAATCCAAGTCCATGTCACGACTGTTATGCAACAATAGCTTCCAAGTTTTGCTTTAATACCTGAGGTTTGTGTTACTGATATTAAATAAAAATTCTTTGCAATGAATTTTAAATGAAGGAAAAGCTCTCACCAGAGATTTGTTAAAAGCAGGCTAACAGTTGTTCTCTTCCCCCCCCACCCCTCCTTGTTTAGTAGAAGGGCTTTAAATTATACATTAACCAAAAAGGTAAACAGAATAAAATGGGCAATTAAATATTAATGGAAGATGTAGTGGAATTGTCCTGTGCAGCACTTAAAATGGCCTGAATGATTGAGCTGTGAATTGCTCTCCCTTAGGTATTGAAAAATTCATCAGCACTATTTAATAAGTGTTCGTATTCGTAGCCACTCATGTTTACACTACAGCACTTCCAGGAGAGTGCTTACTAAAGAAAACATTTTAATGGAAAGTGAACTTTCCTGTACAGTAAGTCACTTTAAATTATACAGACTATGTGGCAGAAGAGACAAAGAAATCTCTGAACTGACATATGAGAATTCTGTATAACTTAAAAGCATCTTTTCTTGAAGAGAACTGCCTGTGGATTGTAAAGGGCTTTCTGAATCCAAAGCTATTTTGAAACCTTTACAAATTCATTTTGCTTGCATTTTAAAAATATTTAACCTTCACTGCCTATGTGAGATTGTCCTCCATGATGACTCTGGTGAAGTATGTGATTATTACTGGAAAGCCACCTTCCTGATCTAGGGCAAGGAAAAGAGTGGTAAAACAAAACCTGCATTGAGCACTGAAGTAGCTCTTCTCCAGGTGACACTCTGTAGACTCAACTTGCATATACAGCATATTAATGCTATTAAAATATTCATTAGCAAATTTACTGGGTTAAGGAATTCATTCACACCAAACCCTTAGAAAATCAACAAAAAATGTTGCTGAGTGCTTAGTGTATTAATATGTAAACTAGCCAGGTTGTAAGAATGTCCATGCTTTATGGGAGGATTTTTTGCCAACGTAGTTCAGTGGCTACCAGAGGCTAGAGGCATCACACGGTGTTAGATGCCCCCCCCACCAAATTCTCCCATCATTCCTGCAGCCAGGCATGGTGGGGAAGATAGCAACATGCTTTCTATTTTCTTGAGGGTTGTGGGGGACATGCTCTTAGCAATCCAGTGGCTGCAGCTTACTCTGCCATTGCATCTCTCTTCTGCTCCTGGGGGTGGGTTTATTGCCTGTGTTAATTTCCTCATTAGTGTGTTCAAGTCTGCAGCTAAGGGGAATGTTGGAACCACTTACAGTTAGTGTTCAGATGCAGCATTAGCTGCAGAGCACTATGACCTTTGTCTGTCTAGCTAAGTCATTGATCCAACATAGGTCCCTTCTGATCTTCATGACTCTCTTGATTCTAGTCATTAATTCTCCTTGCAAAAAACCATGATATCGCATGCCAGTTAGTTAGGTGCATTCTGGCTGCTCTAGACGTGCACTAGAGAAGTTTTGACTGAAATTTTTGGCTTCAAGTGATGTTGTCTTAGTTGTGCTGTGCAGGCTCACTCAGTAGCTAGGTGCTTGTGTTGTCTTGGCAGGTGGATAAAGTAGTGGTTTCTGTTACAATTTAGACCGAACACTGTGACAAGTTGACTATACTGCTAACAAAAGACATATTGACAACATGGGTTTGCTGACGGTTTTCTGAAGAGAGATGCTTCACGAAAGGTTACTATGGTTGGAGGCCAGGTTTGTCTCAATTGCTATATTGGAACTAAAGTAGACTTCAGCAAGTAATTTTTCTCCTGCTTGTGCAATTTTTCTCTGAAAATTAAGTCAAGTCCAGCCTCTAAAATTCAGACTTGGTTTTCACAAAGTGTTTCTCAGAGGATGGGACACTATTTGTAAAGCTGTAATAGCAACATTTGCTGCAAACAAGGATAGGCTAGTTACGCTGTAATGCCAAAAGGATAAACTTCTCAAAGAGTGGAGCTGTGTCAGACAAACCGGGTCTAAGATATCCCACTACTCCCTGTTGCTGTCACAGGGCATGTCGCACACGCAAACAAAGAAGCAGATGATGGTTTCAAACATAGCATGAAATAACAACAGAAGTTGAAAATGTTTACAAACTTTGAGAAAATCTTATTTATTTGTCCTTCTCATAACTGACTTCTTAAAATTAAGTGTTTAAAACCCTATGAATAGAAACTTTTCAAATAGTCAAGATTATTGTATAACTGCTTAAAAAAAGTGTTCTGCAGAGCGTCTTGTCAGAAAGAAGCAAGCTGAGTACATTAATATACATTAATAATGTGACTATATGAAAAAGAAATCAAAGCTAGTTAGAATTTATTCCTCAGTGGTAGATCAGAACCCCACCTGGGAACAGATCACAATGAAATATTTCTCAGGGAATTAAAGCTAATGTTTTTACATATCCTTTGGTGTCTATATGGAAATGTTAAGGGAACTGTAGATCTTGTTAATGTAGTGCAGCATGTAGCTGTGATGTGGGAGACAGGGATGGAGCATAATGTCACAGAAGATCCCAAGTGCTGTGGCTGAATTACTGCTGAAATGCTGTCACCAAAGGTAATAGAAAATAATAAAAATAAAAATTGCCCCTAACTTGGATAAGGTTAGTAGAGGAGTGAAGAAAAAACCAACCTGTTAGTAGCCGAGATTAAAACTAATTTTTTGTTTCCCTTTGATAAGGTTTAGTATGATGGAATAAGCTGAGTTGTGCAGTCTGCACTGGTGATTTCAGTAGTTTCAGTTAGACAGCCCTGGTTAGGGGCACAGCCTGTCTTGTGCTGAAGACACGCTCGTTCAGAAAAGATAGTGAAAAAGACTTAATGCTCAAGCTTCAACAAAATCTACACCACAGGTGATAAGAAGCTTTGCTTCCAGAGCAAGATGTTAAATTTTCAGATAAACAGGAAAAGCAGACCAGGACTGCCACTTATTTTCCCTGCTCAGTGGCTGCAGATTTTAAAGCCTATGAGTTTAATATAGTTCAGAGAATAGCTTCTTCACAGAAGAAGGATGTTCTTGACTCCCATTAGTTAATTTGTCCTATAGATGTGCTACATTTTTTCTGCATTCTTATTTTCATCAATACATATTTCCTAACTGGTCATCATGTATATCTGTATAATGTTCTCAGATTGGATTTTGTTTTGGCAATTTCAATTCAATCCTTAACTGAAGTGAACTTAATTTGAAGTAAATTAAGAGCTTCTAAATGCACAAAGTTTAATGATGAGATTTTTACTTTAAAGTAATTAACGTGACGCAACATATTTATAAGAAATGGATCTATGAAACCTATGTGGTTATAGAGAAACACTAGAACTACAATTAGTTAAAAACGTCAAAACCTTCTCTTCTCTTGTAATAAAATTCATTCAGACTGCTCATTGACAGGGTACTTCACCAGGAAACAGAAGATTCAGAATTCTAACATTTTAGCAAGCACTTCCTTACCATGATCTCCCACCTCACAAAACTCTATAAAATGTTTACTTTTTATGCAACTTGGTTAAGTAAATTGAAGCAACTGAGACAAAGCTTATTTTCCAAGCTAACCAGCTGGCACACCACAGGACTAAGAAATTTCACATCACATATTATGAGTTCACGTATGACACAGTATGATAATAACTTGCAGAATGATGGAGAAAGGGAAAAGGCCTAAATTTGACCCCAAAATTGCTACACAAAGAGCCCATGTTAAGAACTCCTAGTATTTTTAGTTTCCCTCATGTGTGTATCTGAAAGAAAGGGACATCTTATTCAGGAAGTATGGCAAATCATGCTTCTACAAACATTTTATTTGTAGTTAACAAGAAGAACACAGATTTTCACTGGCTTTCATTTGTTGTGGCTGGGAAGGATTCTTTTTCCTGTTTTATTTGGAAATAATTTAAACTAAATTTTTGATAAGAATCCTCTTTTATTTTTTATTTTATTTTTTTTTAAACAGCTTGTTATAGTGGAAGACAAATGCTGCTATATCTGCAAGGCTCAAAAGTGGAAAGATTAACTTGGGTTTTTTTGTTTGTTTTGAGTTTTTGTTTGGTTTTTGGTTAGTGTTTTGGGGGTTTTTTGTTGTTTTTTTTTAAGGAAACAAGGGGAATTAATACTAGCTCTTGGACAGAATATTAAAACTTCGACATTTTTAGTGGAGATTTAAAGGAAAATTATTATTCTGGGAGAAACATCCTACTTGATTTTCTGGCTGACCACCTGGAAAACTCTAATCAGTAAGCAGATGGATATTGGCAGGAATTTTCTAGCCTTGTTGATGGTCAAAGACTGAATCAGTTCACTCAACCATTTTGCCTTTCATCTTTTCAGGAGCTGGCAACTTGGTTCATGCCCAACAGTTTTTGTGGGAGGCTCTCGTAAACTTCACTTTCATTTTCAGAGCAGCGGTTTCTGTTTTTTATTCATGGAAAATCTCTTCAGTTTCCTCCCAGAAAAGCAAATTTATCCATAGAAATTCATAGAAAATCTTGAACGTTATGGAATATACATGGCCAGTTCTTCTTTATGGACCCTGTGCTACAGAAAACAGTCTGTACCCACTTTGTATTTCATTATCCTCTCTCAGAAGCATAATCCAAACAATCATACGTAGCTTTCAAATACTTGAATTACTACTGGAAAAAACATTGCAATTTTAAATCAAGCTGCTTCAATTTGTATTGATGAAACAACAGACTACTTTTGCTGTCAATTCAAGTGTGTGTGTGGTATCTGAGAGAAATATTGACTTAAAAAATAAGAACTCAAAGTGCATAATGATCTCTGGCTGCCTGTCTTATCTTAAATACTATGAAACTCTAACCCCTTTTTGAGGCTGCTAGACAATCTTCATTCTTCTTCTCTAGCAAAGGTTCTGACCGCACCACCCAAGTCTTGGAAGGCAGATGCAGGGACTGTGAGAATGGAGACCTTGGGCCCACTGTAGGGGAGGAATTGGTTCGAGACCATCTTAAAAACCTGAATGTGCCCAAGTCCATGGGTCCTGATGAAATCCATCTGCGGGTCCTGAAGAAGCTGGCTGTCGTGGTTTAACCCTAACCAGACAGCTTTCACTTACTCACTCCCCCCCTTTCTTGCCCTCCCCCTACTCTCAGAGGGACGGAGAGGAGAATCAGAAAGAATGCAACTCCCATGGGTTGAGATAAGAACAGTTTAGTAACTAAGGTATAACACAAATCGCTACTGCTACCACCAATGATAGTAATGATAAAGGAAATAACAAGGGAAGAGAATACAACACTCCATCACCAGGTGACTGATAACTTGCCCCCCCCAGCCCGATCAAGCACCGACCGATACCTCCTCCAACCCTGCAGTCCACCTAGACCTTCTGGCTCACTCCCAGTTACATCCTGGGCATGACGTGCTGTGGTATGGAATACCTCTTTGGTCAGTTTGGGTCAGGTGTCCTGTCTCTGCTTCCTTCCGGCTTCCCCTCCTCCCTGGCAGAGCATGAGGCTCACAAAGTCCTTGGCCAAACCAAAACATCATTTTTATCAACTTTGTTCCCAGCCCGAAAGTCAAAACACAGCACTGCACCAGCTACCAAGAAGGAGAAAAAATGACTGCTGCTGCTAAACCCAGGACATTATCCACCCCTTATTCTATTCCATTCACGTCATGCTCAGATCCTACATTTTCAATATACTATCACTCTGATCTCAGTGCATTTCTATCTTAGTCCATGGACTAGTCCCTATAAAGCTGCTGAGTCCATCTGGTCCATGATGTCAGGCTCCATCTCTTGTAACAGTCTTTCAGAGCAGAAGAGGCTGTGTGCAGTGTTCACACACATGAATAACCTGGGCAATAGTATCCATTGCTAAGTCCACCCCTCGATCATGAGTCCATCTCTATGTTGCATCTCTGCTCTGATGGCCTGAAGTGCCATGGGCCCACCAGGCTCAAAATAATTCACTGTCCCCTTCAGCAGTTTCTGCAGCTTGTTGCTGTGGACTCCATACAGCTGCCTTCCATCTCTGATGCTTCCAAAGCACTGGAGGGGCCCAGTGGACTAAATACTTGCCCATACTGTCCCACACACCCTGCCACTCATGGCTGTCCAGCCTTGGGGGAAAACTCCTGGTCCTCCCATATCGTTGTCTAACCCCAGACAAGACCCAAACCTGACTCTGCTTAACTTTTGAGATCAGACAAAATGGTGGTGGGTAAAACACACTCTGTGTGTGTGCCAACATGGTGAACACCATCACAGTCAGCAGGCAGGTCCCAAAGATACCCAAACACCATTCAAAACCAGAACTCTCAAGAGATGCTGCTGTACCTGTCACTGGTGCTGGTGTAGCTCTTGCGCTTGCTGGCTCTCTCACCACCAGCTTCTCTTTTCCTGAGTCCAGCTCTTCCTCCTCTGCCTTGCTGGGGAATGCTGCGGGGTCTCCTGCGTCCTCCTGGGGCTCGGCGGGCGGCTTCCGGGGAATGCTCTCGGCCATCGCAGGGCTGGGCTCGGCCGCAGGTCTGGGCTCCTCCGCGGGCCGCGGCTCCTCCTCCGCCTCCTCCCGCTCCTCGACCGCCCCGACCTCCTCCACCGGCAGCCGCTCCGTGCCGGCCTCCGGTTCCGCTTGGTGCCCAGGCCCGCTCTCCTGGGCAGCTTCAGCAACCGCCGGCTCCCGGGGCAGCTCCCCCTCAGCTCCCCGCGGCCTCACGCAGACGGAGGTGAGGGCGAGGGCCAGGACGGTGAGGAGCAGCCGGACGGCCAGGTACCAGTCCACGGCCACATCCGTCCCATCCTGCTGCTGGAACCCGCCCGTATTACAAGTCACTGCCATAAAGTACAGTGAGACAAAAACCTTAGCCCAAGCCCCACACTTGATAAACACTAACACAGCAAATACCGGCTTTAAGTAAGTTACAGCGTTCTGAAGCTGTGAGATCAAGAGGAACAACTCTGAGTGCCAATAAATCATCATTGTGATGAGTGACTATCAATCCGGTCACATCTGTCGTTATCTCAACCCCTCGAGCCCCACGTTGGGCACCAAAAAGAACTGTTGTGGTTTAACCCCAACCAGACAGCTTTCACTTACTCACTCCCCCCCCAGTGGCGAATGAAGTTGCTAAGGTGCTGGCCATCTGTCCTGGTTTTAGCAGTAGCAGTCATTTTTTCTCCTTCTTGGTAGCTGGTGCAGTGCTGTGTTTTGACTTTCGGGCTGGGAACAAAGTTGATAAAAATGATGTTTTGGTTTGGCCAAGGACTTTGTGAGCCTCATGCTCTGCCAGGGAGGAGGGGAAGCCGGAAGGAAGCAGAGACGGGACACCTGAACCGAGCTGACCAAAGAGGTATTCCATACCACAGCATGTCATGCCCAGGATGTAACTGGGAGTTAGCCGGAAGGGAGAGGTAGACTGCGGGGTTGGAGGAGGTATCGGTAGGTGCTTCGTCGGGCTGGGGGGGGCAAGTTATCGGTCGCCTGGTGATGGGGTGTTGTATTCTCTTCCCTTGTTATTTCCTTTATCATTACTATTATTGGTGGTAGCAGTAGTGATTTGTGTTATACCTTAGTTACTAAACTGTTCTTATCTCAACCCATGGGAGTTGCATTCTTTCTGATTCTCCTCTCCGTCCCTCCAGGAGTAGGGGGAGGGCAAGAAGAGGGGGGGAGTGGGTGAACAAGCTGTCTGGCATTGATTAAACCACGACACCATCATATTTGAAAAATCATGGCAGTCAGGTGAAGTTCCTGAAGACTGGAAAAAGGGAAATATAACACCCATTTTCAAGAAGGGGAAAATGGATGACCAAGGGAATTACAGACCAGTCAGTCTCACCTCTGTGCCTGGCAAAATCTTCGAGCAGATTCTCCTGGAAGGCATGCTAAGGCACATGAAAAACAACAAGGTGCTGGGTGACAGCCAGCATGGCTTCACTAAGGGGAAATCCTGCCTGACCAATTTGGTGGCCCTTTATGACAGGAGTACAGAACTGATAGACAGGGGTAGAGCAGTTGATGTCATCTACCTGGACTTGTGTAAAGCATTCGACACTGTCCCACATGACATTCTTGTCTCTAAATTGGAGAGACATCAATTTGATGAATGGACCAGTCGGTGGATAAAGAACTGGCTGGATGGCCACACACAAAGAGTTGTGGTCAATGGCTCAATGTACGGCTGGAGACCAGTTACGAGTGGTGTCCCTCAGGGTTCGGTGTTGGGACCAGTCTTGTTTAACATCTTCGTCGCTGATATGGACAGTGGGATTGAGTGCGCCCTCAGCAAATTTGCTGATGACACCAAGCTGTGTGGTTCGGTTGATACACTGGAGGGAAGGAATGCCATCCAGAGGGACCTTGACATGCTTTTGAGGTGGGCTGGTGCCAACCTCATGTAGTTTAACCATGGCAAGTGCAAGGTCCTACACCTGGGTCTGAGCAATCCCAGGCACAGCTACAGGCTGAGCAGAGAAGAGATTCAGATCAGCCCTGCAGAGAAGGACTTGGGGGTGCTGGTCAATGAGAAAATGAACATGAGCCGTCTTCAGTGTGCGCTTGCAGCCCAAAAAGCCGACCGTATCCTGGGCTGCATCAAAAGGAACGTGACCAGCAGGTCGAAGGAGGTGATCCTGTCCCTTTATTCTGCTCTCCTGAGACCTCACTTGGAGTATTGTGTACAGTTCTGGTGTCCTCAACATAAAAAGGACATGGATCTGTTGGAACAAGTCCAGAGGACGGCCACAAGAATGATCAGGGGACTGGAGCACCTCCCATATGAAGATCAGCTGAGAAAGTTGGAACTGTTCAGCCTGGAGAAGAGAAGGCTGCATGGAGACCTCATAGCAGCCTTCCAGTATCTGAAGGGGGCCTAAAGGGATGCTGGGGATGGACTCTTCATTAGGGACTGTAGTGATAGGAGAAGGAGTAATGGGTTAAAACTTAAACAGGGGAAGTTTAGATTGGATATAAGGAGGAAATTCTTTCCTGTTAGGGTAGTGAGGCACTGGAATAGGTTGTCCAGGGAGGTTGTGAATGCTTCATCCCTGGCAGTGTTCAAGGCCAGGTTGGACGAGGCCTTGGGTGATATGGTTTAGAGCGAGGCGTCCCTGCCCATGGCAGGGGGTTTGGAACTTGATGATCTTAAGGTCCTTTCCAACCCTTACTATTCTATGATTCTATGATTCTTTTCAAGCTCTACTAGAGAAAAGCCCACTTGGTTTTGATTATGATCTTCCTTTGTAACTTTATCCTGATCTGTTTTATGAACCTTTTTCCACTTCTTCATTTATTGAATATCAGACTTCATCTTGCTTCCTGTATATATCAGTCTTAGAAGATGAGTCTTTTTCTCTGGAAAGAGATGATAAGGAAAAATGTATTTGTATGTCTCAATCTTCTTGTGGTTCTCTACTGAAAACTTCTATTTTCCTGTATCTCTTAATTCCTTTCCTCCTTTCCTGTGCATTATTAACATTCCCCCTAAATTATTTATTGTGGCTCGTAAAATGTCATTAGTGAGAGTAGTTTCACTGGTGAGGATAGCTACAAACTGGCTTACAGACGTTTGAAGGAAAATGAAAGAAGGAGAAACAGGTTAAAAAAAAACCCCACTGTTGTGAAGAAGATGGAAGGTAGGAGCTTGGGGCAGAGGAAAAATGATTGGGAGAAAGGGCTGGAATGTGGAAAATAGTGCTAAAGAGAGGTTGAGGATGAAAGAGCAAGGTGGTAGCAATACTGGGGAGGAAAATAAAGGAATTATTCTAATTTGAAAGTAGGAGCACTGACATAAAAGTCCATTGCAATTCATCCAGTGAGTGGGTGGCATGGCATAAGGCAGGAGATTGGCTTGTTAAAGAAGAAAAACTTGAGAGAGCTCTAATGCAAATGAATAGGATTTTTTTAGTTGTTATATGTAGAGAGACAGATCTTGGGTAGAGGAATGATGACATAGCTTAAGAAAACCTCATATGTGTCCCATGGAGGAAGGAGAAATGAAGATTTTTGGCAGAGCAAAGCTTTGGAAAAGAATAATGAAAAAGTTCATAAAAGAAAGATGAACAACAGATTGTGAAAAATTCTTCAGTGAAAATCCAAGACACAGTCCTGACATTCCAGGCAGAAACTATAGGAAAGAAAAATGCATATTCATGTAGGAAAGAAATGGGAAACGGTAGGGAGACCATGAAACAGACAATAGGCTTAAAATTACAAATGCAAAAGTGAAAGAAATGGAAGGAGTGGGGGGGAAATAGATGAGAAAACAAAAGTATTTCAAGAATACAGAACTGTCTGAAAAAATGGAGAAGCTTCAATTCTTTCTTTTTCTCTAGTAACCTCCTTTCTACTAGGATTTTAAGGCACCCCAGCTTCATCTTCCTTTAATTTTATTTTGTACCCCAGTATTATCTTCTATATGGTGTTTAGCTGAAAAGTTTTGGCATATTCTCAGTTTTGGGATTTTGTACCATATATGGTTTTCCTGTAATCATTGGACCATACTGTAGAGGCAATGGGGACATTCAGCATCTTTCCCAGTTATTAGCAGCCATTGGAACTTCAGGCTAGAACATGGAAAGGTACATTTTGCACACTGCATACAAGCACAAAATGTGCAAAGCTATTTATTCTCTAATGGGATTTATCTACAGCTCCCTGCGCACAGCTTTGCAAATTTACTTACAAATGACCATAATGAAAAATTCAAGCTACTCCTGTGGGATTATTTTTTTCTCAGTGGGTAATTAATACTTAGATAAGTAATATATTTAGATTGCAAGTACGTATCCATGTCAAAACCTGGCATGCTATGAAGTAGGTGACACATTTGGTGAATCTTTGTTAAATTGCAGCCGTCTAATCTTTTCTGCCCTCCTCTAGAAAGTTTACCACGGAATTTAATATCATGATTGTATGGGATTATGCCTCAGAATTGCAGATTGAGAGACTGCACATGGATGCTGCATAGGAAACAGAGTATTAAAGACTAAAAATCTAAGTAAATGTGTGTCTTGGTTTCTTATAATTAAAACAGACTGAGTTTAAGAAATAATTTTTAATCTGTGTTTAAAAAGAAACTAAAAAAACCAAACAAAGAACCATAAAAAGTTTTATCAACATTACTTTGAGCATAGCCACAAAACCTAGGGATATTGTGTGTTTGCTGTAACACCCAATTTGGCCACCAGAGTGGAATCCTTCAGGTAGAGATCTGCATGTGTGTTTGAAAAGATTTAGTGGGAAATACTGAATTGTCTGAAAGTGTTGTAGGCACTTTATTTAAAAAAATGCTATAGTATCAGGCCTTCCTCAAATAGTTAACACAATACGTTCTCCTCGCCTTGAATGCTATACATAAGCAAAACCTGAAATGTTTTTTAGGCAAATAGGCATGTTAGAAAGACTGTCTATAAACTGGTGCAAAGATGACTTCTTTGAGGGATTAAGAGGCAAAGGAGTTGAATGAAAAGTGTTTTCTGCATCTTTGTTTTATGGTCAAACTTGGCTGACAAGATTCTTCCAATACCACATGCATTCTGGAAAGATCTCCAGTTTCCAATGGAGTAAAAAAATAATCTAGAATGCTTGCAATATCTTTTTCATTTTATTATATATTATAGCATGCACTATTTCTGAAATTCTGTTCACTGTACAGCCTTCCATAAAAGTTGGTTTTGAAACCCTTTTGTTGCTGGGTTCATGTGGAATTTAAGAACCAGAAATTTAACAGAACCCAGCTACTTTCATAGGTAAAAACTCAAGAATCTGGAGCATTGAGATGAAAATCAGTCTAATATCATATTTTCAATGAAGCTGAGCCCACGTGATTAGGTATTTCAGAAACTCTGTGGGACAATGCTACCACACATTTGGTAAGTGCTACAGATCAAGGAACTGAGAATAATGAAGTTCAGTGTTGGTCTTTCTTGCGAATGTTCTTGCATTCCTACTTTCTTTCTTTCTTTCTTTCATCATACTTCAAGAAATAAGACTTGTGGTTCTTTTTAATATTTATTTGAAATAATGGACAGGTATCACAGCTTTGTATGTGTAATTATTGGTTTAGATAGCAGAAACACCTTCAGAATGATTTATAGTAAAAATACATAAGACAATCTGCAAGTGTTATCTTTAGCATGTTGAAATGCTGAAATCCTGGTGTTAACGGTTCTATAATGCCAAATAATTAATGACTTTATGAATTAAAAAGGATAAAATATTGGGGGTGTAAGTTATTCTGTAACTTACAGGTGTTTTCATGCTTCATGAAACATTAAACATTTTAATGTTAAACTCAAAAAATGTCTTATGAAATCAGAGTAAAGGATTTTGTGGGCCTCTAGGTGTTCAAAACTTCTAAGTAGTGGGATATTCAATAGATATATTTTTCTGTTTCTCCTAAGTTTGAAAGTCGTGGCTACTGCTACAAATATGTCCTTATTTATCTTGTCTCCTTGTCATTCAGTATTTTGAAGATAATCATGGAGATAGACCAAAGTGAAGTGTTACTTTAAATATGCCTACTCAGGGGAAAAAGTAATAAAACTCCTGATGGATTTGGTGGAAACAGAGTTACTACAAACCCCAGCAATCTGGATACCATGTGCCCACAGATACTCTTAGGTAGAATAATAATGGATTGAAAAATAAGCAGAGGTCTGTCACGTGAAGAGGCTATCAATAAAACTCTATAGACTTAAGAATAAAATAGGTTCATGACCTCTGTTAAAAATCTTCAAGAGATTTGTAAGAGAAATCTTACAATTCTAATACAGACTAAATAATTTCTAACTCCTGATAGAGTTAAATGTGATAAAAAATATACTTCGGGTATATTTGTTTCTGAACATACTTAGAAGCTTTGAAATGGAATTGAGCCTGGGAGGGAGGTCCATGTTTTACTTGAAAAGTAGTCTCTGTTGTTCAAATAATAATAATGCCACTTTCTAAACATTATTTTTCTGATAAAGAACAACACACACAGAGATATAATTTCCTCTTCTATATTATCCTGAGAGATTTATGCATTAAGGTGAAGATATGCCATCACAGAGGAGGTATAATTTTGACAATTAACATTGCTGCTTTGTGTGTTCTTTTGACAATAAAGGGAAATGTGGACAGGCTGCTTATCCCTTGATGAAGCAGACACCATGACATTGTAATTGAAAATAGAATCACACAGATGTTCCCGAGAGGTTAAGACTTTTAAAATCATACAAAGTGCATGTTCATAACATTTATGTATGTGTCAATTCAGTCTTTACATTACAAAATGGAATGCAATCAAATATGATAAGAGACTGACACAGGATAAATGATGCTGGTGGGAAAACAAGTAAATGGAAACCGAACAATGAAATCTCTAAGACTTTCATCAGCTCTCCTCTACACAAAGTTCAACTGTCTTCAGAGCTTATGACAAACACAGTGTGGAATTACCCTTACATGATGCTCAGCTTTATTTTAAAGTTGTTTCTTAAAATCACCATGACAGTTCTGTGCAGAGAATTGAGTGCAAGTGCCTTTTTGAAGGTTTGACCCTGAAATAGACGGGAAAGACTTGGCAAATGCTGCTGTGAACTGCCAGCCACAAAAAGTAAGAAAATCTATAGGTCTTCAGTTGTGACAGCTCCACAGTACTACATTTATGTAGATGGGAGGAGAATGCTAAGAACAGCCGGCTGTGCTAGAAGCTGAATGGCATAAAACAACTGGATAGATATCCTTGAGTCCCACAGTGGTGGGATATTTTTTTAGCAGAAAACAGAGTTGTGTGTCTATCACAGCCTCACTGAAATGAGAGCAATTCAGTGCTCTCTTTAAGTACTCTGTTCTCTATTCCACAAAGCATGCTTTTAATGTAATATTGAAAAAGGAGAGCCTGTCCTATTGAAATGGTATTTCCACATAAGCTCCTCTACTCTTTTGCAATTTTTCACAGTTGTTTGAATCTTCCAGTCTGAGGGAGGACGGGGTATTCCAGTGGTGAGAACTGAGCAAATTCACTGAGCTCAAAGCCTGCTTGCTGCATTAATAAAAATCAAATGAAAAAAGCAATCTGATTAAATTATGTGTGCCTTTTCCTGTGCCGGTGGAGCTTAACTAAGCAAACAGAAGCAGTGAAGTAAATCAGTGTTGGTTTATTAAAGATCAGAATTCAATATCTCAATAGTTGAAGGGCTGTGCACCAGTGTTCTGACTGTTTAGCTTTTCTGTGCAAAAAAAGTAAACAAAATGGCACTGCAGGGGCTCTTGTTAGGAAAGTGACACTTAGAGAAACCTATTTTTCTTGCAAGGAAGATCCTGCCCTTACTTCTTGTCTCCTGCTAAAAGATTGTCATGAAAACAAAAATCTTAATATTGTTTGCTGATGGTGATGTCATCCTCTGTAACAGAGGCATTCTTCCTGAAATATCCTTAGGGCTTACAGATAAAAATGTCCCTTACCTCTGCTACTTTTCTTTTAAAACCTTTATCTGCAAAAATATAGATTCCCCCTCATATTGATCTTAGTGCACCAATGAGATAGCAGATTTTTAGGGAGTGTAGAAGTTGAGAATTTTTAATCTAGTCTTTGGAGGCCTAAAAGTTTATACATCGCAACATTACACTCTGAGTATTAGGCATCTCAGAGGAGATCTCTGGGAGAATTGGTTGGAATGTGTGGTATAGAAAAGATGCAAATTAATTCTGTCTTAGTGATACAAATTGTCTTGGCTTCTGCAAGTTTAGAGAACCAAAATACCTGCACCTCATGACTGGGGTTCATTGATGCCTTTGTTATGATCAGATGAAGTACAGACTAAGAATTTCAAGTATTCCTTTTATTCCTGCCTCATATTAATGATTATCAATCTCCATGCCTAACAAAGAGCATCACGCTCTGCAGCTCTGTGCTTGCTGGTGCACTTGTAGGAGCTGCTCTGCTGTCCTTCAGAAAGCACTTTTATAAGCAGGCACTTGTCCAAGTAGAATTATGCATTAAGTATTCTATTGTGTCTGTAGGTACAACCTCACATACCAGAACAAAAGTAGAGTTCTGTAAAAGAACTGCACATTTAATGTCTATCACAATTATATAGGAATCAGTTTAAAATCTGTGTTTTGGTGCTAGTATTCAATATTGTATTAATATGCAGTGAACTGTTTTGCCGTCTCACCTCTTCTTGTTGGCAGTTGCAAACTGAGCATAGCCTTGGTAAATGTAATCAGCTGCTCTTTTATCTGTTGTCTCAAAAAGATAGAGATAAGAGACACGTAGTCAGAGACGCAAGCAATCAAAAACACATACACAATGATCTTCAGAAGCACAGGTCCTTTTGCTTGTGTACTGGGAAACCATTGGCACACATGGTGCTTTGCATGAACTACAGAGCCTTCATGCACTGCTTTAGCAAGCTGCCCCGACACAGGCTTGTTCCAGAGAGACATGAAGTTTCCAGTTGTGAATAACTGGAAAACTTAATTTTCTTCACTGCTTGGATAACTTGTGCTTCAAACATTGAAGAGACTGGTGAAGACTAGGTGAGTAAAGACAGGCACCCATGAACTTATTTTCTTAGATAAGAGGTAGGTCCAAGCTATGAGTAAGCTTGGCAGGAGCTATCTCTTTCTTTAAACTAGTGATTTCCAGAAAGCTAGGATAAATACCACATCGTGTAACATGGGTGATAAGATTATGGGTTATAATTGCAGCTGCTTGGAAACTTTCTAATAAAGCAGAATTTGTGGTATCCTGGGAAGCCATGCAGTCTAGTGAAACGGGAACACCTCAGCTCCTGGCCAGGCATGTTGTACGAAAGACCTGTCCTCAAAGTGTTAAATGCTGCTGAGAAAAAATGGTGTTCTTCTATTAGCAACAATAAAATGAGAAGAAATGTCATGGTCACTGAGCAGATGCAAGGAAATAAGTAAATATAAAATGATTCCTCTTTTTGACTCATGGGAAAAATTGAAAGTTTTGTTTTCAGCCTACTTAATAGTAAAATTAACTAGCAAAGAAATAAGGGTTTCCTTTGAAAAACTGCATGAATTTGTGTGGACTGAAAAAAAATAATGTGGGATGGTGACTTTCAGAACAGATTAATTTAAACAATGAATTCTCCTCATGTCTGAATTTGGCACAGGGGGAGAAATAATGCTTTTGAAGTTTCTTCTTGCAGACTGTGAAGAATTTGGGAATGATCTTGAAAGGTGAGATTAAAGTTGCAAGTGTTGGATGGCAAGGAAATCTACCTGATGAGCAAGGACTGCCTAAATGTGCAGAGTCCAGAAAGGGGCAGAGGCAAAGAAAAAGCAAGAGTGATGAAAGGGATGACAGACCACTTTGCATCTCAGCTTCCAAAGGGACAGATGTTTTTTTGTTGTCATTGAATGCAACTCTGGTGAGATATGTCTACTGAAAATCTTAAGTGGAAAAGTCTTGGTATTGTTTGTTTTTGTCTGTGGTAGCCAAGTTTAGAGAGAGCAAGGAATGAATGTTTCTACTGAAATATAAGAAAACAGGTTAATAACTACTTACATGTTCCCTCCTAAAAGCTAAAGCGTGTCTCCATTCCATTCAGTGCCAGGATTTAGCCTTATATTAAAGACCAACCCAGACCTCACCTTGCTCATTCAGTCTCTTTCCACACATTTATAAAGTCATCAGTCAAGTCTCAATAGTTCTTTCATGGCAGTATGTGAAGAAAGCTAAGTGAAAATCTCATTTGAACACTAAGAAGCAATAAATATAGCAGAGAAAAATGAAAAGGGCATCTATTTTCTGAATAACCTTTGGGGAAAAAAAATAATCTTTTTTCATTGGATGCTAGAAGACATCTGATCTACCTGACCTGCTGTAGCTTGTGATCTAGAATTTCTTGCGGTCTGTAAAAAGGGGAGTGAAAAGACAAGCTACCATTACTAACCAAGCCTTATTACTAACCAAGCCTTATGTACAGTGTTAATGACAAAGTGTCAATGTATAAATTGTACTAGTTCAATGCTGAAACATTAACACTACTCAAAAAAAAAAAAAAAGTACAAAAGCTAGCTTGGTTGGATGAGGTCACACACGTGCTTTATGACTATTTTAAGCTGCCTCCTAAATACTAAGATGGTTCCTTTGATAGCACCTGCTGTCATTCAGAAGACTGTATAATTCAATTCCCTCAGCAGAAGCTGGGCTCGAACCCGGTGCTGAATATACAATCCATTACTAAATAAATGCTGGTTTGTTGGTAGTCATATTGACCTTTAGCTGAGATACTGAAATCCTCTTGCCAATATTCCCACCTCCTGCTTAATTGGCACTGTATAAAATGTGCTTCCAAGGAAGTGTACAACAGCTGTCATAGTCGCCAGCAATATTAGCACAGCAAAAGAAGCATGTAATTTATTCCACTGAAAAATGGATGCATAATAAAATACAGCATAATAAATCTCTTTCTGGAAGGATTATGATGACCACAAGTAGGCAGACCATGGTGTATTTGCACAGTACTTGTTTCTTCCAAAAACCTATTTTGATTTTGTACCAAAGTCTTACTGGTGCACTTAGGTTTCACCACAGCCCAACTTTCATTAACAATCAAGTTTATGTTTTTTGTTGAAGCAAAATTAATCCCATTTTTATAATTCGTTGTAAACAAGAAGCTGTTAAATATACCATAAAGATGTATTCCACCAGAACATGTGACAGAGAGAGATTGGTCATTGATGCTACCTTTTTCGTCTAATGAGACTTCAGCAGTTTGCTGAAACTACTGAAAATATTTCAACTTTTAAAACAAATATGAAGTGGTGACATGAAAGAAAGAAAAATCACTTCAAAGGCTAATACTGGAAAGGGCTGTGTTAGGACTATGACTGGTAGAACACTAATAGTGAAATTCACTAGGTCAGTGAATTTTAGTGTATTTTTTTAGGGTTATTGTTTAGGATGGAACTCTGCACATACTGTTCTCACCAAACATAATAGGAAAAATTTTCACTTTGTATTGGAGCAATAGCTTCTGTAGAAATCATCCTTAATATTCTGAAGTGAGCTAACAGGTTTTCTTTGAAAGGTTCTTTTATTATGGATCCACCTGCCTTTTCTCTGAAGATAAGAAAGGCCATTTCCTCTCCTTCTGCCTATAAAAAAAAGCCTAGCAATAAATATGGACATTGATTATAGGCAAAAGTCACCTTTGAAACATATCTTTGTATTTATGAGCATCTTTCAGTGTAGCAGGTGGAAACAGAAAAAGCACCACACAACTACTCAGTCTCCTGGAGGCCACTAGCAAATGCATCAAAGATCTCCTTAGAGGGGAAAAAAAATGGCATTTTACAGCAGAAGTCTCAAATTTGCAAGTATTCTGGGCAAATTATAAAATACAATGATTCATTCTCACTAGAAAACTCACCATGTTTACCAAGATGTGTCATTATAAAAATGCCACATTTTCTCCCTGTGAAGCTTTAAAAATGGAAGATTCAGTGTGTTTCTGAAGAGTGGGAAAAAACCCTCAAATGACTTTTCCTATGAGTTTTGTCTCAACATCCCTGTAAATAATTTTTTGAAGACTCTATATGTCTAATGTGATAAACATAATTTCATTTACAATGGAAAACAGTGAAGAGATTAAATCAAACTACATAGCCACTACAGCACGTTCATCAGGTCCATGATTGTTTCTTATTCACAAGTAAACTGATATTGACATACCTCATTTACTGAATCAGAATAATCTCTTTAAAGACAAAAATTCATACCTTTTACTATTTCCTCACATAAGTAGGGATTAATATGCTTGGATCATTAACCTGCACCTGTAATAAAGCAAAGAGATCAGAGGGCCTTGCTTTGCTACACAGCCCACTGGGTGAAACCCTGAGTAGCCATACTGCGGCTTGTTCTGTATCCTGCTGCACTGTAATCTATGGCAATGAGAACCTCCCATTGCCTTCCTTGCAGTAAGAATTCCCCAACACACAGAATTTGACCCCAAGGCCTTTAAATTCAGCAGGAGGATGTTGCCAGACGGAACTGGATTACTCCTTTACTGATCGATTGTTGAGTTAGCAATCAATGGGTAATTGACTGTTAACCTCTGTGAGATGACTCATGCATTAAAGTCAGGCACAGAGTTAAATATCTTGCTGAACAAGTGCCTACATACTGTCTGTGGCTTCTGTACAAAAATTTGTCAGCTTTACATTATTCAAAGCCACTTAAAAAAAAACTTCCATAAATGAGCCATACAGAAAAGAATAAACCTGTTAAAGGGATAGATTTGGAGTGCACTACCATTGCACATATAAGAGCCCCCCCTCTCCATTATTACTAAGGCAATCAAAGGTGCCTTGAAAGATTGCTAAAAATGATTAAGGGTGCTCTATTTTAGATTGATAACTTCAGTAGCAAGTGTGAGAAGGAGAGCAAGCAAATGAAGTGGATGGGATCACTCTGTGCTTGCCTAATATCACCGGCTTAGCATTTGTATTTTAGACTGTCTCTTAGACTCTTTTGCCTAAGAACAGCATGTAGTGAAATAAAGGGTTTGCTCTGGACATAATTGTTATGTAGTGAAACATAAACAAGACCCATTCTGCAGTATATTTGCCACAGTGCATATTTATGAGTTGGGTTTAATTAAAAGTCAGGAACATTAGAGCTATTTTTTAACTAGATGCCTATTATGTAGTGTCAAATTCTTGGTTTTAATCACACATCTTATACCATCATGACCTAGATCACTGCCTATGACATACAAGATAGTGTGTTGTCTTTCCTGAGAAGGTGTAGCCAAGCTTGATGAATGTTTTCTCATTCCTAACCTCATTACTACTGACTTCCCATCCATCTAATAAAATGCTATGATAGAGAGTGGGAAGGTGCTATAAATCATAATATTCCAGCCGCTCCAAGCAGATTCATTAGAAATGCTGACTATATATCTCACACACAGAAAGTCAACACACAAAGTAGGCTGCTGCTTCTGCCTGTGCTGGAGACATCCCCTCACTCCCTGCAGTCAAGCTAGGATTTGTTTTTAATGGCAAAGATGACATTTAATGAAGTTGTGGGTGGCAGGCTGCTTTGACCTGATTAACCCAATAAATATTCCAGCTGTTACTAGTTTAAACTGTGCTGTAGCCTGTTAGCTCATTCACATCTTTACTTCACCACAGTGAATACATAACTGCTAACTAATGAATGCACGGTTTTGACTGAGGTAAGAAACTGAGAAATTCTATTTTACTGCTGATTTTCTAGTATTTTCCTTAAGGAAGTTTATCCTGTTTCCAATTTAGTCTGGTCTAATTTGCTGAAGGGAATATATAGGGGGAAGGGGAAGAATCTGCCCTGTCTGTCTAACTTTCAGTCTATGAAAATAAAAATGTCCCAGATTTGTGCTTGGAGAAGGAGAATTCAACTGGCTGAATTATCTGAAGTCTGGACTATGATGCTTCACTTCAGAGTTTTCTGGTGTTTTATTTAGGTTTTACTTATCAGTTGAATCTACACACTGGAAGAGGTAACAAAAAAGAAAGGAAAACAACAAGTAATTTTAACACAATTTAGATCTAAACAATGCAGTGTGTGTGTGCTGCTCCAGGTGTTTGGTATTTCATAATGCTCTTGTGGCAGATGCTCAGAGCTGCTTATATTCTCTACAGGTTGGGTTTTTTGGTGACAAATTTCATGCAGCCCTTATGAGTCTGTCAATCAAAGGATTTTGGTGCGAGAAAGTGCCCAAAGTTGTCTACATGTAGCCTGGTATGTCTTGGTATTGCAGATCTCACAGAGACATCTCCTTTTGGACTGAGTTTATTGGCAGAGCCATAGCATTTAACTTTCTTTTCTTTCAAATATATTGCAATTAATAATATAAAACAGGAGTGATTTTCTGTTGGAATTGCAACAACGTATATAATGGTCCTTAAAATTATTTTGTTTCATTGTATGTGACATGGGATGTCAGGGAAGCATAGGTGCATAAGTGAAATGATGGAAAGCAGTGGTGCATACAACTTGCAGGAATTCATCAAGGGACACTAGTGGTCTGTTCTGTGTGTGCTCAAAGGCTGTTTTGCTCTATTTTGGGAAAATGAGATAGTGTGTAAGCTGGTAGTGTTCTTTATTAAATCCTTGAGGGTGAAGTGCAATTGTGTTTTTATACTATCTGTAAGCAGTGTTTTCATTATAACTCTCTGTGATCTCTAGTACCTAGTGTCAAACTGTTTCAGGGGAAAAGATTGATAGCTGTATTACTAATCTATGGCTTTATGAATGAACAAATTAGAAGTAATCAGAGAGAGAGGGGAATTGTGCATCAGTTAATATAATCCATTTATTTTGAAACATGCACTAAAGAGTGGCATTCATCTTTATTGCAATGGCAAGTCTCAGCTTTATGGTGATATTCTTAAGGAGATAATGGTAAAACATTTAGAAGATTTCAACAACATAGTGGCCAGTTTCTCGGTCTGAAAGTATTCCTGTAGTTACATCTAGGAAACAGTAATACCCTGCTGAATTGCAAAGCACCAAGTGTCTTTTGAATGTGACTCCCACTGAAAAGGCCTGAGGACCTCTGCTGCACATGGACTCCTCACCCGGATGCACTGAAATGCAGTCATGAAAAGTCCTCCCTTGTACCCTTTCTCACCCCATAAATCTAAATCCAAATAGACTGATTGAACATGTCTGGAATAATTATGTAAAGAATTGTCACATTTGTGTTGTGGTTGTTTTCCTTTTAGGGTTGCAGTTTTGTGTTTATTTATTTGTTTATTTAAACACACAAACAAAATGTAAGGTTTATATGCCAATGTACAAAATTCAAGTCAAATTTGCAAAATTAATATCATAGCAGAGGTGACTGTTAATAGTGTATTGTCGACTGTCAGGTGTAACAGTACATTAGGTTGTCATAGGATGACTGCAGTTGAATTGTCTGGCAACTGTCAAAATACCTTTAGTTAAACAAGAAACACCACATTGTTATGCTTGGATTTTGGGTTGGTTTTTTTTTTTTGGGGGGGGGGGGTAGGAGTTTTTTGTTTAGTTTTGAATATTTTTAAAGCTGCTTCATTCACCTGTCATTATTAGTGGCTCCAAAGGAAAGACTATTAACATGAAGTATTCTATAAAGATAAGTATCATTTTTTTAAGGCCTACAGAATTAATCCTGAAAGATAAACATGCAAAGCACAAGTTATCTTTTGCAAGCCTTGTTTATATTTTGTCCATTTAGTCTGTAGAGTTTCCTCATGAAGAGATGTGTGGTTAGGAATCACTCTGTGCCCTTCAGAAAAGCAGAGTCCTGGAGGAAGAGACATAAAATTATTACATGATTGAAGGAAAAATATATGATGCCAGAATGATTCCTGCTTCATGATATTGTTTTTCACAGATTGCTAATATGGTTAGTGTTACTGTGTGCCTTAAAATATTAAAAAACCCCTGTCACTGTCAGGAATTTATTGGAATGTAGCTCATATTTGAGATTTGCTTTTATCCAGACTGCTCTATTGTATTCAGGTTTTGCTGGTTGTGGAACAAAAGAAAAGCACTTCATGCTTGTGTACTCTCAATATCTATAATATTGGACAGATCTTAATTTGTATTTACCTCAGGATGTCATTGGAAACTGAAGGCTATCAGACTTTGTTTATCAAGTCACTTTGTATAAATGTGAATCTTACAATGTTTTCATGATTTTCTTATTAAACAGTAACAACATAGAGAAGGCAAAACCCAAACCAGCATTGTTCTTTTTAGGGAAAAGAGAAGTATAGCCAAATGTTAGTACTATGGGAAATAATTAGGGGTGGTAGGGGAATGTAAATTCAGAATATCTTGGGGTTTTAGCATTGAACTTGAATTCCAATGTTTATTTTAATATGTTAACTGCTTTTAACATAATTGGTTTACACTCCAGATCATAGAATATGTTTCATAGATCCTAGGATATAGGTTGCATGGCATGTGATAGCATAGTAATATCATGGAGAATATCAGTACAGCATACCATCACACAAGTAGCCCCAGAGCCGTAAAATTAGAATTATGGGGTTAGTAGTTGCTGTATTTCAGAAGAAATAAAAAATAAATAATAATATAAAAAAAAAGGAGCAACTTTTGCAGATACAAAGTGTTATTTATCAAAGAGCAAAGGCCAGATAAACACCGGAGTATATTAAAGGACATTCCTAAAACTATATAGATTTGGTCTTATTGTCTTTGTTAAAACTTCATGTCCTGGCTCAAAACTGATATTTAGAATTACCAATTCTTATAAAACTATGTAATTAATACTTGTACACAAAGGTTTGTGTACTATGTTTGGCAGTGTGTCAAGTTTATTTATAGTAAGACATAAATGTGTGTTTGGCAATGGTATCAGTTCCTTTTCCCCATTTTCCAGTTGACATCAGAAGCATAGAGCTCTCTCAGCATGGCATACAGGTGAACCTGCTCAGTCTCCCACAGAACTGTATTTATCCATTTGCTGATCTTGTTGTTTAGTAACACATATATTGTATTGTAGCAATTGCAATGAAATAAATAATGACATTTTGGAGTGCAACTCTTTTCTGAATTAGAGATTCTAGGGGTAGTATTTAGCCAATACTAGCTAAGAGAGGGAAGAGAAAATTTTTCACCACCTGAAATCAAGGGAAAATCATGGTTTGATTTCTGTAGGAGAGGTGGGAACCATTTGAACATTCCTCAGTGCTGAGCAATGCAGGGGAGACATAATATGCTACTTCCTTTCAGAGAAAGTTGTTTAAATTTTCTCCTATCTTCCATTTCTTTTTCTCCACTTTTTTCCATTCCCTCACAATCCATTGCACTTTCTCATCTTCAACTCGTTGTTTCAACCGTGCTTCTTCTTCACTTGAAAGATGAATTGGTCTGAATGCCTCACTGAGCTGATGGTGGGGTCTGTTATACTTCTGGTACCTGCTTTTCCTTATCAGTGATGAATACACCAGTGTCTCTCTTCTTTTTCCATTCTTGCCCCTTTTTCCAGTAATGTGAATCAGTACTCGCAAGTTAGGAGTAAACCTGACACACCTTCTGTTCAGAGTTTAGGTTAGGGCTCTTTACACACTGATGCATACTTATTTCTACCAGTCTAACAGAGCTGCAGACGGTGTATAACATTGAACTCACTTTAACTTTCAATTGTCTCTTTTGCTAGCTAAGTTCATTGCAAACTTCTCTGATGCACAAGGCAGCCATTTTGTGTTAACCCTACTCTTATTTCGAGATTTCCCCCTTCATAAGTTTCACAGGCTGTTCACTGTATGTTCATACTATTGGCATGGCACTAGAAGAAACAAGTTAAGTGGGTTTAGTCTTGCCTTATTACTAAGTATTTGTACTTTTGGCTAAATTGCTGGGCCTCCCTTACAGGTGTTTAAACCTAGAAAAAGAAGTAAAATCTGAACTACATACTTGTAATCTTGTTTCTCTTGACTGTAACCCACACACCTGCTCCGTAGCTGTATATATAATCAAAGCAGTGCAGGTGCTAAGTATGATTGAATTGAACCCTTCCATTTAGTCTATTACTTTTCTAATTCAGGAGAGTGATGCGCAGTGGGTGTGATTGAAGAGATCTCTCTCTAATTATGGAGATTGTGCAGTGTTGGAGGATTTTTTTTTTTTTTTATTATTTACACTGCTCAGTCTGGCAGTAATATTTCTGTCTGCCAATGCCAATTACATTGCTCTTGACTGGTGCATATCAGCAGTCTGTGATATCTTTGAAAAGCCAGTGTGTATCACATGTCACTAGCAGACATATTAATGTTTGAGTTGAGTAGTGCAAGTGATGTAACAAGATTACATAGCCCTGATACAAAGGACTAACTCTGAGCCCATGAATAACCAAGGAACTGATAGATGACAACTGTCAATTATTTACTGCTCCTGTCCAATGTAATTCTAATAGTTTGGAGCCTGCACTTTTGCTTTCTTTCTCTCTCTTTTACTACTTAGTGTTCAATTCCTGAGTTTTATAGAAGTAACATTCTTTTCAAGACATTTTGCTTTGAGCTGTTATTAAGCAATTAGCAAAAAAACTGAACAAGGCATCCTCTGACATACCAGAGCACCTCATTAACCAGAAAGGATTAATTATTTTCAAAGGTATTTTCCCTTGTCTTATTTGTTAACACAACAGTTATTTTATGTCAGAAGAAAGCATATTTGCTTGTGTTTCTGAGGTACAGATAAGAAAGAACAGAGATCTTCTGGTACGTATGAATAAACCAGAAAAAAAAGTTGCATAACAGCAACAGCAGTCTTCTGGGATAACAGATTGGTGCCCACTAGTAAGGGGGCAAGACTCATAATTCACAAGCAATGAAGCCACAAGTGAATTATAAAGGTCTTGTCCTTCTCCAATGGAGATAAATGAGTCTGTCTAGTACAACCAATCATATGATCTGTTTGGAAAGGTCTTCTTTGTTCAAAATCCTTTCTCATATAAAATTTTTTGGGTAGTTATCATGAAAAATAGAGAATAAAAGACATTCTGCTTATTTCTCCACTGTATTGCTGAAGATCCCTTATCCTGGCGCTGAAGTATTGCCTATTTTTCTTTCTTATTTTCACCTAAATCTTCATCAAACTCATCATGTTTAGTAACAGACTTATGTAACAGGACTATCTTTAATTTTGGTGGGGGTTTTTTTGGCGCTTTTTTCTTGTTGTTGTTCTTTTGTTTTGTTTTTTTTTTTTCTTAACTGATCTATAAATTCACTTTTTTTGCTGTTCTTACTTACTTACTATCTCTATACTTGTGCTCTCCTACCCCATGCTCCGCAATTGTGCTTTTGTCTTTGTTGATCACATAAATTTTCCCATGCTCCCAGGAGACAAAAGCCTGTCTTTTAAGTAGAAGAATGCTGCTGCCTTACCACTCACTGGTGGTGTTTGTCTCACAAGCCCAGAGTGTTGTTACTGAGACCTTGATTATTCCAGGGCCTGACTGCCTTTTGAGGTAAAGAAATTTAAATATTACCACTCCTTTAAAAGTCATAATAACTATGGGTCTTTACATAAGTTCTTATTAAGGCTGTACGTGTTTTGTGAGACAGTCCAGTATTCGCATAAGATAAAACAAAACACCACCCCTAAACTTTATAACTAATTTATTTGGTACATTTTGAGTTGTTTGTTTGAACTTTCATTTATACTTCTTCTGACAAACAAGTCATATAAACTGAGGCATTGTTGTTAATTAGTGAAGGGTAATCTGAGAGAGAGAGTAAGAGCAAAATGCTGATTCTAAGTACTTGAGATTACAGGCAATGCAAGCAAAATGACAACAACTGAGATTCCACACTGATTTTTTAATTGTAATATCATCTTTCAGTTGCTTGTAGTTTTGACAGTTTTTCCAGCTGTGACTGAAATATTTGATTCTAAGTGTCTTTCTAAAGCAGGTTTAAACACAAATTAAATTTTTTTACAGTCTTTTGGCTAAAACATTACAGTTATTTCTGAGAATCAACTAAGTTAAACAATTTTAGTTACAGACTCAGAATTTAGAATTCTAAATTCTAAAGCTTTAAGAATTTAGAAAAAATGTAAAGTATTTTTTCACATAAATAATTATTTCCTTATTCTCATCCTATAGGACTTTTTTAGAAATTGATTTATAGGAATCATTAAAAAGCTTTATTTGGCCTTGAACTTCATGTTTACATACTAAAATGGCCTAGCTTCTCATGAGTGACAGTATCTACTGTTGTCCTGCTTATTTGTTTATCTTGGAGCTGAAAATTTACTTATAGTATACTAGACTAACACTTTTCTAACATTGCTTTTAAAAACTGAACTAAACAGAGTTATCTGCATAAAATATGTACTTAAAAAAGAGAATTATTGCTCAGATTGAGTGTAAATATTTATCGAACCACAATCCATTTAAATATGTTTAATTTTACTTGGTATGATTTCTGAAAGCCTCAAAAGCAACAAATACGTTGTGCGGTTAAAGTATATACCAAATTAACTCCCTTGGCCTTTTTTGTAGGATTCAGAGAGGAGTCAAAACATGGAACTATGAAACAGAGACACAGGTTTGTCAAGGGAGGTGATTCTACCCGTTTACTCTTGTGAGAACCCACCTGCAGTACTGTGTCCAGCTCTGGGAGCCTGCAACATAAGAAGAGCATAGACCTGCTGCTGAGAGTCCAGAAGAGGGTCACAAAGATAGCCAGAGGGCTTCTTATGAAGACAGTCTGAGAGAGCTGGGATTGTTCAGCCTGGAGAAGGAAAGTTCAGAAGAAACTTTAGAGCAGCCTTACAGTATCTAAAGGCAATCTACAAGAAAGCTGGAGAAGTACATTTTACAAAAGATGTAATGCTAGGACAATAGTGAATGGTTTTAAACTGAAAGAGGGAAGACTTAGATCAGATATTATCAAGAAGTTCTTTCCTAGGAGGGTGGTGAGACACTGGCACAGGTTGCCCAGAGAGGGTTTGGCTGCCCCATCCCTGGCAGTGCTCAAGGCCAAGCTGGATGGGGCTTTGAGCAACCTGGTCTAGTGGAAGATGTCCCCGCCCATGGAACTAGATAATCCTTAAGGTCCCTTCCAACCCATACCATTCTATGATTCTATGCCATATAACAAAAAAGGTATTGGTATTTCACCTGAAAGTAGGCTGGGTTTTCTACTGGTAACTGAAAAGAACAGAATCTGTCTTTTATATTTATGTTAGGCTGGCTTTGGCATTTCTACTGGTGTTTCAATTTCAAATATCAATAACCGGCTACCCATTTCTTTTTCTCCCTCTTCCCATAGAGCCAGTATATATGTTGGAAATTTCTGTATAAGCTTACTGACATTCTGGACAGATTATGAAAAAGCTTGAGATTTTTTTTTGAGATTTTTTCAATGTCACAAGAAAATGTTCTGGAGTCTTTATGCCCTTACAAAGCTTCTAGGCAAATAAAAAATAACATCAGTGAATGGGAGCTGTGTTCCAGTGGGCGGTGTTCAAGAGAGCTATTCTGCTAAAGGGTCTGATAGTTTATGTCTTTCAGGTAGCTGCGGTGAATTTTACCCATTCTTTTCCTAACTTTTTTTTTTTTTTTGACAGATTTTGGCCTAGAGGAAATATTTATACACATATTCCAGATCCCTGCCTCAAATTCACAGTTGGGAAATTGCAAGACAAGTAATAAGCAACCTCTCCAAAATAAAAAATGCTCAACAATGGTGATAATGGTCCAGCCAACAGTCACACCCCTCTGATTTGCCAGTAATGTGTAGGTCAATGCAAATTGTGCGGAGCTAAACTGTACTTGGCTTCTGGCTGATTCAGACTGGATGCCTTTCTGAAAGCTAGGAAAAGATGCTGCCATCTTTACCTTTTCCTAATTAAGTTGGAGAATCAGTGAAAGGTGATGGCATCTTCTAAATGTCATTCTGTCATCATACTGAAAAGAGATGATTGTCACAGTGAATTGCACAATTTTATGAAGTCTGCTTTTATTCCTGGCAGCAGTAACATTATGGTTAGCGGCATGACTTTTCCTATGAAAATAGCAATAACATATATATATATATATATGTACCTTCAAGAATAGCTATGTATTTTCAAATGGCTATCAGAGAACATCAATAGTAACCCTTGCTCAGGTAAACAGATCTAATGAACAGTGGCACTCTTTTTTTCTAAGACATTGGCAATTTAAGAACCAATAATGCACTGGCATAAAGGAATTAGTCATGAAAACGTCATATTCCCGACTCTTGTCAGGATTTCAGTATAGAGAGATACATGAGCACTCCTTCATGCCATTTACAGTCACTTTCATTTCAAGTAACATATGGAGTATTTTCCAAAAGTAGAACAGTAAAATATCTGTTCTTGGTTATGTTTTTTAATAGCACATATGAAACTTCCAAGAACAGTTGCATAATTTCACAATGAAGTTGTTGTCATGAAAATAGGCAGTATTAAGTAGATTTGAGCGTTTTTTCTACCTTCTTAAGTTCTGTCTTCAGCACAGCACTTGGTTTATAAATAAGGTAAAAGGGTAGGTATAAGCAGGATAAATCTGAGTAAGAGATGGTTAAAAAAATGTGTACTAGTTCTGTATATTTGCTCATTTCTCATACTTCCTCCTTACCCACAAGTGGAAAAATATCTTTTTCCTGATACTATTATTTTTCCTGAAAATTACCATGGAAAGGAAAATTATGAGCTTAGATGTCTTTTAATTTTGGACTGTTATTTCTTTCTCTCCTGTTTCTGTGTTCTATTTCTAACAAAGAATTTTCATGATTCCTTCTTGAACATACCGATTTTGTCATCAACTCTGAAATTTTTCTTGTTTTGCATAAAACAACTTTCAGTTATTGTAGTACTTCTCCTTTTGAAATAAGGGTATTTGAAATAACCAGTGTCGCTGTCAAGTGATTAGTGCTATATTAAAACTTACACTGTAAAGAGGAAGGAAACCTTACAAGTGCTTGGGTAGAAGAGGAAAAGAATAATGAATGATAAATCAGGAATTCTAGATTACCAACATTAAAATACAAGAATGAAGTGGGAAAAAAAAAAGACATTTAAATGTGATAAGTATTTAACAAATGATGTGCTTTGTGGAACTGTTTGCTGCATTTGACATTTAGGACTAGGATCGAGGCAGTTGAGACACAGAAGTTACTTACAGGCACATCCAAGTATACAATCATACCATATGGCAGTGGCAGTTTGTCCTGGGTTTAGCAGTGGCAGTCATTTTTATCTTTCTTGGTAGCTGGTGCAGGGCTGTGTTTTGACTTTCAGCTGGGAACAGAGCTGAAAAACAATGATGTTTTGGTTTGGCCAAGGACTTTGTGGGCCTCATGCTCTGCCAGGGAGGAGGGGAGCCGGGAGGAAGCAGGGACAGGACACCTGACCCAAACTGACCAAAGAGGTATTCCATACCACAGCACGTCATGCCCAGGGGGGAACTGGGAGTTAGCCGGAAGGACTGGGTGGACTGCAGGGTTGGAGGAGGTATGGGTTGGTGCTTGATTGGGCTGGGGGGGGCAAGTTATCGGTCACCTGGTGATGGGGTGTTGTATTCTCTTCCCTTGTTATTTCCTTTATCATTACTATTATTGGTGGTAGCAGTAGTGATTTGTGTTATACCTTAGTTACTAAACTGTTCTTATCTCAACCCGTGGGAGTTGCATTCTTTTTGATTCTCCTCTCCGTTCCCCCAGGAGTAGGGGGAGGGCAAGTAGGGGGGGAGTGGGTAACAAGCTGTCTGGCTGTGGGTTAAACCACGACACACTTAAAAAACCAAAACAAACAAAAACAGAACACAAAACCCCCTAAGAAACATATTTACACTGTTTGGACAATGTGTAGCTTCTCAACAAATATTAATCTAATCTCGTTCAATGTTAAGAGCTTTCAAAAGCAAAAGTGTATTTTAAATGTCAGAGGGAGATTTTGGGATTGGGGAAAAATATATTAGAGCACATTAAAATTAACTCTGTGGTTGAAAATGGATGAAAACTTACAGGAAACTTAGGGTCATGAAACTTGTCTAGGTGAATGACACAGCAGAGTGTTTAATTCAATCTTAGTGTGTATAAGAGCGAAACTCAAAGTGTAGAAGGTACCTAGAGAATACAAAACCACAAAATTCTTGTTATTTGTTATGAGCATGTATTTACTCTAAAATAAACATCCAGATTGTTAATATATTTTGTGGATTTTCTTGCACGGAACAAAATATTTTTCCTGTTCTATTTAATTTCTTCTTATTTACGTCACTGACTTAATTCTCTGAGTACTACATGTATACAGTGAAGGAGGCGTATACATGGAATTGTGAAGTATATATAAGGCTGTTTGACCTAAGGAGAAATTGAATTAGATGAAATGCAAGGTGTGTGGAAAAAAAGGTTTTCTTAATTCTGAGATTCTGCTGAAGATAGTTACGTTTTAATTCATTGAAGGATCTATTTCCTCATCTTGCCATCCTGGGACTTATTCTATCCATAACATTACCATTTTGTCAGTTCAAGATAGATTCTCTGAGGGCCCGTATGTCAGAAAAAAACCCAAAACATTGTAAATGCAAATGGCTGTTTTACTAGATAAAATCCCTTGGCTATTGAGGCTTTATTAGTTTTTGTTTCTTTTCATAAGTGTCTGGATAGCCAACAATTAAATAAAGATTGTGGTAGTTCCTCTGTAGCTGGTTAGTTCATCACTGAATTTAAAAAAATGATATGGCTAAAGCTTAACAGAGTTCTAAGAACTTGATGCTTCCAAAGTACTTTTCTTCCACTTTGTCAGCTTGATGAGGTGACTGCCATGGGGTTGGTATACACTATTTTCATTTGACTGAAGAAAATACTGAGCTGAAAGAAGAAAAACCTCCTCACTCCTCAATCACTTTGTCTCATGGGTAATATGCCATCTTCCTATTTTTTTAGATTATGTTGTTCTCCATGAGGAGAGGGTCTTGCTTAGAAGACTGTTATTCTACAACCTTGGTATCCAGTATCTATCTATCTATTGGCCAGTCAGATCAAGTATGGTTTCAAAAGGTTGGGGTAAATAGAATTATTGCCACAGAATAACTCACAGCTTTGTCATGCAATGACCCAAGTGATTACTGGTTTATTTCCTTGATTTTTATCTAATCTCTGTGTTTATTTTAACTCTAGAGTTTAGCACTTGAAACAGACACCTTAGGAAATCCAGGAGCCGCTGATGTTACTCCCAGGGACAGCGGTGGGGAAAGGAGCACAACCTTTATGTTTAGTATTTCATTTGAGTAGCTGTAAAATTAGACTGCTTATTAATTGCTTTGGATATAAAATCAGTAGTTCTCTTAGAAATGAACTAATTCAAAGTTTAAGAATTTGTGGGCTAAGTATTTACACATAGCAAAAATGAACCAGGTGTTCAAGAGCAATTGCCATTACATAAACACTTCAAAAATAATTAAATGCAAGGCAATTTTAACAAGGATAGTAAATTTCTACCACTTTTATCAAGAGCTAAAGAATCTCCCAGCTGCCTTCTTGTGAAGAGATATGTTCTTGCATAGACTGTATTAAACTACTTGATTTTAGTCTGTCAAAGGACTTCCCTGCCCCCCCCCCCGCCGACGAAATAAAGGGTTTATTGAATTAATCTCATGATCTGACTCTCTCTTGGTGCACAGCCTCAGAAGTCTCCCCTCCCAAAAGGAACCCCATATCTACAAGCATACCTTATTTGTACCACTTTTTCAGCAGGTGTGTTAACTAGAGAATGAATTTTACAAACTTCTGTTCAGAAGTTACGAGTCTCATTTCCTATATTTTGTTCAGTGACAGCTGTCAGTGCAAGGAATGGTTATAAGGAGGAGCCAGCTTGACAATAATTTTTCAAATTGTCATTTTATAAAGCAGAATGTAGAAAAGATTAAAGTACCTTAGTATTATTTGTTCCTTTTTTAATTTTCAGATTCTAAGGAATCTTATCCTAACATGGTAAAAGTCTTGTTCTTACTGCCTCACAGGCTGGATTCCCTTAGACATGAGACATTTCTCTTATGTTGCCAATTTCATAAGTTCCTGATTGCCTAATTTCATGCAGAAGTGCAAAACTTCTTAATTCATCTTTTAAGTGTTGCTTGCAGCCAGTGTGAGTCTGGTCAGCACCTCTGTGGGAAGAGGGTTATTTTTTAATTGCATAAAAAAACAGAGCAAAACATGACCTGAAATATATGAAAGCTCATTGTGTGTCCCCACTTTAAGGTGACACTTAAGTGTTTTAATAAAAGTGTGACATAAGGGTCTATTCCACTCATGGAATTCATCTTTTTTCCCTGTATTCCCAGAATTACTTGAGAAATGAGCAGAGAAGTACTGTGTTCTTCCATCTGCCTTCCACCTTTACCCTTTTTTTTTTTTTTTTTTGATGAACAGCATCACTCACTGATGTGCATTTTTCTCTCTAATGCTTAAAAAACCACTCTTATTGAATGGCTAAAATTAGGAAATTGAAGGTATAAATGTCCTCTGAATGCCAATGGCTCAAGCAAAATATCCAGCCTGCTCTTTTCTGGACAGATAGATACTTTAATATGGTTCTTACAGCTATGCAACTATTTATGAAAGAGAAGTCAAGTAGAAATCAGATGTCCAGCTCTTCTTGCTGTCGTGAAAGCTTGCTGATGAACTATTATTTTTTATTTTTCAGAAGTCTCCTAGATAATCTTATGTTAGGTTCATTGTTCATTTTGGCATGAATTAATACATGAGAAATGGTGGGGGATGGAAGCTCCAAATGCATCAAATATCACAAGTTTTCAAATTACTGTTTTCATTTTTCTGGATAAAGAGGCTTACAGTGTACTACATAACCAGTCTGCCTTTGACATTCTCTATCCTTTTCTTTTTTGAATATTTATACACTATTTTTATTGACTTTTTTATACAAGTGCCTAAAATCTAAAGTAGTAGAGGAAAGAAGAGAAACATATTTATAACTAAATAGATATGGACCTAGACAATCAACTTTACAGCAACAGAAATAAACTCACTGAGCTACTCGTTCTGAGGCTGGATATATAAAGTAGTGGAAATCATACATGAGGAAGTGTCTGTAAGTTATGGTGAGATAAACACATAAATGATGAAAAGAATGATACAGCATGCAATGAATTTTAAGATTCAAAAGGTATCTGTGGTTTCTTTTCCTGTTATGTGACACTGGGCTTTGCAATTCCATGTATAAGTTAGGAACATTTTAATTTCTTTTCAACTACTAATTCACTTTACTTTAGAGATGATGTGTAAGCTCAGCCACATTTTTCTGAAGCTCTGCTGTGTTCACCTAAATAGCAAAGATGTAGCAACATTTTGAGCATGAAGATGCAAAGACACATAAAGGTGTACTGCTACATCTGTGTATGTATAGCATGCATATATTTTCATGTAAGTGTGTACACCTATCTTCATGTGCTTTTTCTCCCCTTCTTTTGCTCTCTTTATTAAATAGCCATTCCTTCAGTAAGAAAGGATAGGCTTAGTTTATCCTAAGAGATATAATCTTGAGAAAACAGAAACATTATTCTGCTTTTTTGCAGCTTAAAATGAACAGATAATCTTATTTGTACCAGTTGCATTGAAGGAAAAAGATTCCAGAGCAGGTAGTGTCCAAAACTTTGAATTTCCAGTGAATTGTGTTGTAAAGGCTTGAATAACAGCATAATGTAAATGCTATAATATAAATACATTTACTATAAGCAAAATTAATTTTGTTCCTGATTTCAATTAGGCAAATTTTATTTCATTGATAAGCCACTATGTAGTGTTCCCAACTGTTGTATTTCCAGTGTAAAAATAAATCTGGTCTGCCAATATGAATAAAATTGAAATATTTGCATATATTTTTATAATACTTGTGTTTCTTAGTTCTGTAGGTATATGTATAATACAAACCCCCTTAACATTCTTTTCTTACAGATGATTAAAGAGGGCCTGGGTAACATTGGCAGTTTCAGAGGAGTCTGCCACTACTGAATTATGAATGGATTTAATTATTCTATCACAAAAAGCTAGAAGAGCAAAATAAATACACTTACTGCAGACAGAATCTCTGCAACTCTAATTGCCAGAGCACTGTAAGAGCTTTCAAATAATAAGTCCTTAAATAATAAATTGATATGGGAGAGAATAATGGCACCCAGGTGTGAAACCTTAACCTGAGAGTAGTGCTGCATACTCAGTGATATAATTGCCTCTATTACCATATTCTAGTCAACCATGGGGGTTTGAATCATAGAAACTGGATGAGAATCACAGGTGAGATTTGAAGCAGAAATATATAATAAAGTCCAGGTAACTAAATTGCTACTTGAGTTTTGAAAGCAGACTTAGATATTATGTGAAAAATTATATTTAAATTATATTCACAGTTTGACTTTTTGCCACAAAAGCAAGGGTTAAGAAAATTCACACTGGGAACAAAAAGAGCTTTTGTTAAAAGGCTCTCAAAAGTTCAGATTTTTCTTATTTCACTGTGAAAATCCTTCTAACTCCTAGGCATTCTTTTTTTCCATGCAATAGATGAGACGGTGTCCTTTAGTAAAGTAGCTTATTTCCTGACATCCTTGCTGTTCAGAGCCTAATTCTGTTCTCCAGTCTAAAAAATATCAGCCAGTGTAAAGCATAAGGATTGCATCTTCATGTATATTTTATATTTCTTTTTGTGTTGTGTTCAGAGACTTTATTACATCTCAGCACTGTTGCAGATGTTACTTTGCCATTCTGACTTACATTGTGTTATCACAAAGCATAACAAGATGACCAGTGAGTGATACCAGTGACTTTTTTAATGCCATCTTCAAGAAGGACTGTTTGTAGTTGAAGCAAGAACAGGGGAAGATGCAATCAGTCATGTGAGCCCATACCTACACTTTCTTGAGACGATATCTACACAAATAAAGTACACTGATAATAAAAAGAAGGGATTCTGACTTTTCTGTACACATGATCAGCAGCAGGTTTTTGTTATTAATTTCCCGAGTCAGGACTCTAAAAGACATACATGTAAACTTTGGTGCATAAGAAGCTGACATTTGCACTGCAGCAGCATTTTGATCTAAGACTTGTGACCCTGTTCTGGAGTCTCTGCACCAGGTTTATGTCCTTCTTATGTTGGGTGCCCACGGAGCTGGACACAGTACTGCAGGTGGGTTCTCACAAGACCTGCTGATCACACTCATTTTGATGCAGCCCAGTATAAGGTTGGCTTTCTGGGCTGCGAGCTCACACTGCCTGCTCATGTTGACCTTTCAGTCAACCAACACCTTCTCCTCTGGGCTGCTCTCATTCTCTGCCCAGCTTGTAATTGTGCTTGGGATTGTCCCAACCCGCATGCAGGACCCTGCACTTGGCCTTGTTGAGCTTCATGAGGTTTGCACTGGCCCACCTCTAGGGCTTGTTCAGGTCCCTTTGGATGGAATCCCTTTCCAGCATGTTGACCGCACCACACAGCTTGGCGTCTTTGGCAAACTTCCTGAGGGTGCATTCAACCACATTAGCTTAATATGTTGTTGCCATGCCAAGTCTTCCTGCAGCTGAAGATTCTTGGGAAGAGATGATGTTAATCTCATAAACATCAGAGAACATGGATGAATATTTATGCTCCATCCCTGGCAGTGTTCAAGACCAGGTTGGGCGAGGCCTTGGGTGAGATGGTTTAGTGTGAAGTGTCCCTGCCCATGGCAGGGGGGTTGGAACTTGATGATCTTAAGGTCCTTTCCAACCCTAACTATTCTATGATTCTATGATTCTATGAATATGAATGCTCAAATACTGCTTCTTTTACATGGCATGACCATGTCCTCCATGCAGACCTTTTTACATGTTAGGCAAGGACTGCTCTTGGAAGGCAGGTAGAAAAGATGCAAAGGTGCCATTATGGCCCTTCTTTGAAGTGTTCACCTGGACTTTGCTAGTTTCTTATTGTACAGGAAATCATGAGCATGGGTAACAACTTAAATGCACAACAATATAGTAATTTGAAATTCACATTTAAAATCTAGGTGGGAAGTGATTATTTATAGTTAAACCAACATAAAATGCACTTCTATTAGTAGATACTCTGCAAAAGTACCAATTAGTATTTATAATGTATTCATATAAAGAGGAGTTTAATAGAAATACTAGATTTAAGGAACATTTATTAAAAATCAAGGAATAATTCTTTTTATATGCCCATTATTAAAGCTGACCATCTAAATTGCATGACAAATTCTATACTGAGTACATATTTACATTAATACTGATAACAGATACATAGATGTACACAGAAAATTTCCATTAGTTAAAGGAATGACAATTTGAAGTTACTTCCTTACAGAACAGCTGAACAGTTGAACAACTTTTATGAGATAACAGTTTAGAATTTTCTATTTTAAAAAATCCCTTTGTATCCCCTGTGGCCACACAAATGTCCCCTCTCAAAAAACTCACTGTTGTTATGTAGTCTAATACTCATACAAAAAACTAGGCTGTCATTGTAGTTCCTTCTTTGAAGGTTCTCAGGAAAATTGGGGAGAAAGTTAAGCTACCTAAATTCTACCCCTTGGCTTCTGACTGGTGCTTAGCATGTGGTATAACCTCTCTGTGCCTTGGATCTTTCTGTGAATGGCAGCAATAATATCCATCTATGTGAAGAATTCTGAGGCCTGCAGCTCTAAAGCACTTTGTAAATGTCTCCTATGTTAATACTATTATAGCATACAGTTGAACCTCACTGAGTTTAGCCATCTTTTATCTTCCATGGTTTAACTTTCTAAATCTGTTCATCTGAGTCCTGAATATAAAATTCCAGTCCTACTCTGAAGACTTTTCTTCTGTTTTCCTGTCATTCATATGTCTATCTTATTTTCTGCTCCCTACTAAACCACCAAAGGTTATTTAGTTTTTTTGGTATCACCCCCCTTTGCCCCTTAATTGGTCCATTGCTTTTTCTCATTTTCATCTTTGTCTTCTAGGTTGTTTTTTTTCAGATTCTTGTTATCCTCCTTCTTTTCTTCCCACAAATGAATATGGAGCACAGACAAAGAAAGAACCTTTGGAGTACAAGAGTGTTTATTTTTCATTGTATTGTGGTGCTGGCTTCTCAACGTTACTTAAGTATGACTTGGCATTTCAATTTGTAAACTCCAGTCCAAAGAGTTGATAAACAGCCTATTTCAATATAGGCTGGATAAGTGATGCAGTTAAAGGATTTAATTATTTAAAGACAAACTTCTGGGTTTGGGCTAGATTTTCAATATAAGAAAAAAATAATTATAAAAAGGTGGGTGCTTTGAGAGCATATAGAATAACATTTTACTCTTACCCTTTTAATGGGACAGTGTGAGTTCTGTGTATTCAAGAGAGGAATGCAGCCTTAAGGGTCTGATTTTTCCAAATATTAGAAGCTCAGGGCCATGTGCAAAATTGCATGCATAATTACACACTTAATCTGAATGTATATTTACTGTGATTGTAAATGCAAATCAGGTTGTGTGCATGAAAATGGTCAGCTGAGTTTCAATATCTGATCATCACATGAAGTCACAGCAATTGTGCATGCAGATTAACCATGTAACTGGGAATATATTTTTGCATGTGACCTTTTGATTCAGTGTTTTGAAAATGACACCCTTTGAACTTGTTGTTAATGGTTGTCTCTTGTTATTTTCTTTTTCAA
Source organism: Neopsephotus bourkii (assembly GCF_033783945.1). Taxonomy (NCBI): domain Eukaryota; kingdom Metazoa; phylum Chordata; class Aves; order Psittaciformes; family Psittacidae; genus Neopsephotus; species Neopsephotus bourkii. The sequence continues at coordinate 201,460 of NW_026900741.1, forward strand.
ATGGCAGTGCCAAAATAATTATATAATACATTAGGTTGATCTTACAGTTATTATTTTATAATTTGGACTTTATCAGATTTGCTTCCCCCTGTCTTTCTTGGGAGGAATAACCTTTTAAATATGCAACACATTTCTCCAGAGTCTTTCCCATCAATATCAACATTTTTATTTTTCTGTTCTTCTATAGATGTATAGCTACACTTTTGTAGTATCGAAGGTTTAAAAATAACTGGGTATATATCAGAAAAAAATTTATGTACAAAATAATAGAAAATGTTACCCATTTCATGTGACAGCAACCTGATCTGGGACAAATGGCTGGAAGTCTGTGCAGCTATACATAAAGAGTTTATTGCTAAGGAAACAAAACAATAGCTAAATAGAATGAAAAACAAAACAAAACAAAACAAAACAGCTCTGAATTTTTCTTGGACTTTTTTTTTTTTTAAAAGCAAGTAAAAAAACGTTTCTTAGTCTGCTTTTCTCTTTTCTTACTATTAATGGACCCTAATCCTACGGAACTAATTGAATTAAAGGTGAGCTGCCTGATTCTTACCCCTCATCAAAAGAAGTCTTCACTCTTCACTCTTCTGTTAGAGGATAAGAATGAAAAAGTCAAATTAACTAGAGTAAAACTTGATTCTAAAATACAATTTATAGGAAGTTTTTTTCTGCTTATTTTTCTCCTTTCTCTTTCCCTTTCCCTTTTCCATTTCTCTTTCCCCTTTCCCTTCCCTAATAGAATCATAGAATCATAGAATAGTTAGGGTTGGAAAGGACCTTAAGATCATCAAGCTCCAACCCCCTTTTTTTTTTAAAAGCAAGTAAAAAAACGTTTCTTAGTCTGCTTTTCTCTTTTCTTACTATTAATGGACCCTAATCCTACGGAACTAATTGAATTAAAGGTGAGCTGCCTGATTCTTACCCCTCATCAAAAGAAGTCTTCACTCTTCACTCTTCTGTTAGAGGATAAGAATGAAAAAGTCAAATTAACTAGAGTAAAACTTGATTCTAAAATACAATTTATAGGAAGTTTTTTTCTGCTTATTTTTCTCCTTTCTCTTTCCCTTTCCCTTTTCCATTTCTCTTTCCCCTTTCCCTTCCCTAATAGAATCATAGAATCATAGAATAGTTAGGGTTGGAAAGGACCTTAAGATCATCAAGCTCCAACCCCCCTGCCATGGGCAGGGACACCTCGCTCTAAACCGTATCACCCAAGGCCTTGTCCAACCTGGCCTTGAACACTGCCAGAGATGGAGCATTCACAACTTCCTTGGGCAACCTATTCCAGTGCCTCACCACCCCAACAGGAAAAAATTTCCTCCTTCTGTCCAACCTAAACTTCCCCAGTTTAAGTTTTAACCCATTACCCTTTGTCCTGTCACTACAGTCCCTAATGAAGAGTCCATCCCCAGCATCCCTATATGCCCCCTTCAGATACTGGAAGGCTGTTATGAGGTCTCCATGCAGCCTTCTCTTCTCCAGGCTGAACAGTCCCAACTTTCTCAGCCGATCTTCATAGGGGAGGTGCTCCAGTCCCCTGATCATTCTCGTGACCCTCCTCTGGACTTGTTCCAACAGATCCATGTCCTTTTTATGTTGAGGACACCAGAACTGCACACAATACTCCAAGTGAGGTCTCAGGAGAGCAGAATAAAGGGGCAGGATCACCTCCTTCGACCTGCTGGTCACACTCCTTTTGACGCAGCCCAGGATACGCTTATAAATGATACTGATCAAAGTATTTATTTACTGTTAATGGAAAGTTATTTTCTATTATTACTTCTGCGGAGCATTCACCTCTTTTTTAAGAGGCCTTTCCTGTATCCTCTGCTTTGGGAGCCAAGAAAACCCTATTTCCTTTAAGGGAAATTTAAGCTTTCACTAAATGTGTGATTCCAGATGCAGGACACAGGCAAGTAGGCTCTGTTGGTTTCAGTAGTGCAGAGAAGGGCTCATCATGACTGCAAGGATTCTGGATCGTGGTTGGCATATATATATGTCCTATTAGGCTGGCTTTTGAAAGTTTGCGTAGCCACTTGGGCATTACTGTATTATGTAAAATACAAATATTTTCACTGGACTGGTTATTACATGGTAGGAAAGTAGGCACAGTAGTTTGCAAGTTAAAACTAATAAAAGCTTTGTAAGACTCTGTCAATTCTCTCTGTCTTATGAGACATATAGTACAATCTCCACATGCCTTCAAGTTGGAAGAGGCAGATCAATGGAAAAGGATGCTTCTACAACAGGTAAGAGAAGTACAAGGTAATGAGTTCTCCAAGTGTCTGTTAGGAGGAGCTGAAGTCTCCATGTCCCTGGATGATCTTATCATATCCTCAGTATGTTGGGTTCAGTTCTTTTCACAGTCAGGATTTGTATTCTCATCAGCCCATTAGCCAGTGCAGCCTGCAGTATGATACAGCTCCCACACAGAAACTGTAATTGAACTGATAGACAGTCACATCTTCATGTCTACCCTATGTTTTCCTAGGTCCTATGATAACCCTACCTCAGAGGTGATTACTTTATCTCCTCTCTTCTGCGTTTTTTGTGCCTTCTTTTGTTTGCATATATTTTCTCTCTCTTTTTTTTTCCTTTTTCTTAAAAAATAAAAGCCAAAAGCTTCAAGTTATGTTTTCACTGTTGAATCTTTCAGATGCTTCAGGAAGAAAATCAACCTGCACTTGGATACCTTCTAGTTACCTAAAGTGAACATAAAATATAAAGCCATTTGGTAGAATATCTGGTTGCCACTTTGATTTTTTTCATGATTCTAGGAGGACACAAGGCCACAACAGATAAGGGAATGGTCTTCTAGCTCAGTGTCCTTGTGCTTTTCCTCCATCATTGATTGCATATTCTGGAAAACTTCGGTCAAGAAAATGGCATTTTTAATGAAAACCAAAAAAATCTAACTGATAGGTTTTGGCTGTAATTTAAGTTTTTTGAACATTATTGTGGTTTAGCCCCAGCCGGCAACATAGTACTGAATCCATTCACTCAGCCCTGCACAGTAGGATGGAGAAGAGAATTGAAAGGGTTAAAGTGAGAAGAACCATGGATTGGGGTAAGGACACTAGGTAAAGCAAAAGCTGTGAAAACAAGCAAGGCAAAACAAGGAATTAATTTGCCACAACCCATCAGCAGGCAGGTGTTCGGTCATCTCCAAGAAAGTAGGGCTCCATTATGTCTGTTGTTTATTTGGGAAGACAAATGCCGTATCTCCATACATTACCCCTTCTACTTTCTTGCCCCAGCTTTTATTGTTAAGCACAGTCTCCTATGGTGTGGGATATCACATGTGTTAGTTGGGGTCAGCTGTCCTGGCTGTTTCCCTTCCCAGCTCCTTGTGCATCCCAACTTGCTCACTGTCAGAACAGTCTGAGAAACAAAGAACGTGGTGCCATGTAAGCACTGCTAATAACGACTAAACCACTTTTTGCGAAAGTGCTTTTTGAATGCAAAATTTGGATCAAGATTCTCTACAGGAAAATTTTCATTTTAACAAAATGAAAGCTTTTCATGTGAAAAATCAAGGTATTTTTGTTTTGTTGCTGTTTTATTTGGTTGTTGTGGGGTTGTTTTTTGTTTTTTTTTTTTGTTGCTATTGTTGTTTTGTTGTTGTTTGGTTTTGAGTTGGTTTTTTTTGTTTGGGTTTTTTTCCCCCAAATATACAACATTTAGTGTGGTCTGTCTAGTCCACAGGGAAGTAGAAGCCACAAGAAATTAGAAAACAAACTCCCATGACATTCCAAAGCAGTTTAGAAACATGTTAAAGTGCTTTGTGCTAAAGTGTTACAATAAAATGCTTTGAATTTAATATATCAAAATACAGTGTTTGGTATGTTAGATAGTTTGAATTTTCATTATGACTCAAAGCAGTCAAATGTTTGTCTTGAGACCAACAGAAATTATGTGACACCAGGGAAGAAGGGTATAACTGTGAAGGAAGTAGGAGACAGTTGGTAATAATTTTTGTTGTTGGCCACATTAAAAGGCCTATAATATCATGTGGAAAGCCTGAAGAAATGTCTTTAAACCACCTGATGGTGGTAATCTAATCATCTGGCAGTATCTTTGAGGCATTTGATTCTTCAGTGGGAAAAAAAAAAAAAAACCCGAAAAAAAAAAAGAAAGGAAATATGCATAAAAAGCAAACCAGTTAAAGAGAGCTTATAAAATACCTTTACGAGAACAAGTCCTTGGACAATATCAGATGAATATTGACTGTAAACATTAGAAAGTAATCTGTGCCTTTGTCACCAGCATCCTCTTTTGTCTCTGGCTGAAGAACTGGTACCCCCATATGAAAGTAACGTGGCTCTGCCCCCCTTATTACACCTGAAGGTAAGAGAACATTTTAAGCTTGCAGTTAATCACCCCTTCAAATAGAATGTGTAAAAGATACAGGAAACCCCTGTGGAATCCATGAATTATCAATCATAATATGGAAAGAATTAATCCCCAAGGATAAATGACTTGGCAGGGTAGGGCTGGTATTTTATTAAAGGCCTTATTTCCCCCCAGTCAGAAAGGGTCTATTAACTTCAAACACATGGAACCACATGAATTAAATTAGGTCACTCTTTGTGTTACAGTTTCAGATTTCATAAAGTGCAGCTTGTGGTTATGTCATGTGTTCCACATATAAAACATTGGTTGATGACTTCCCAAACTCTTCAGTATTGTACTACCAGTGATATTTACCATAGCTTGACCACAACACTTTCAAAGCTGATGTTAATAATGCATAGGCCAGTTTTGTAGGTCTGACCATCTTTTCCTTCTTAATAAACAAATACTTGTGTTGTGATTGTGGGTGGCTTAACTGTCTAAGTGCCTTGCTGTGAGCAGCTGCTCAGGAAGAAAAAGGCAACAATATGGTCCTGGCTTAATAGTAGTGATAATGGCTCATTGAAAGCATCCTTTTAAAAGATGTAACTGCAAAACCTTACTTAGACATGAAGAAGTAGCAGTTGCTAGAGAGCAAACTACAAATAAGGTAACTGGTTTAAATTTTCCTCCCTCCTCCAATAAATTTCATTTTCTTTTCTAGGGCACTGGATGTAGAATATGTCTATGGCAAAATTTCTTAATCAGAGCACATGCCTCGGCATCGTTTGTTATGCAAACCTTTGAATCACAAATTATAGCTCAGCAAATAAATAGCTAAACATAACAAGAAAGTTTTATTATTTATCTTAGCATGTTACCCTTCCCAGAATGAGGCTCTGTTGAAAACAGAGACATCAGCATGTCCATTCAGCCTGTCTTGTTTCACTTAATTCATTTTGTTTGCAGACATAACAAGCATGTTACTTACTTAGTTTTTTCAGTTGTAAGCAAATACCAAAGCTAGGATACATTTGTTTAAATCCTTTAATTTAACAGTCACATAATTCAGGAAAGCAAAGGCATTTCATGAAGACTGGAGTAAAAAGCTGTTTCCTCTCAGGTTGAAACATATCCAAATATATGACTTGTAATATGTCATTATGCTCAGTATCTGGGCTTTCCTTTATTTGAGCTTATATCGGTGTAACATCCTCTGATAGCATTATTTTACTACGTACTGCATGCCTCCTTTCAAACCACCTTTAAAAAATAACAAACAAAACAATAACAAAAAAATATGAAAAGCTTATGTCATCACATAGTAAATGTGAGAAAATAGCTAATCTGCTGTTTGAGAAGTACCTGGGCTGAGTCCTAGTTCCCACACTGCCCCTGAAGTGTTAGCATCTGCTTTGTCTCTGGGGCCTGTACAACCATGTCTTGCAGAGCTCTTTCTATCAAGCTTCAAATTAAATAACGACTTTCAGTGTGCCCTTTCAAAGCCTTGAATTTTCTTTGCCTTTTACTGCATCCTTAAAAAGTCAATTAGCATTTGGATATCCAGGGTGGTTTTTGCAAATCAAGATTTCAATGGCGTTGCAGATTTGTGAACAAAAAAGTTCATTTACCTAGTGGTAACAGATATACATTGTCTTTGAAAGGTAGATTAAAGATAAATATTAGAACACTTCATTGTAGTCCACCAGTGCCTCCCAAATACATTGATCAGCAAACATAATTTTTCAGTGCTAAAATAGATAAATACTTCCCAAATCAGCATTTGCAACTCTCTTTACAGGTTTTTTTGATCATCTTGAGCACTCTTGTCACCTTAGCTGACCCTGTGGGTCAATGGCTTTATGAAAAAGTGCTGTCACAATGCTCTTGTTTGTCTATTAGCCATGCTGTTGTCCCACCATCACTTTTGTTGTGCCCCTTTCCCTACTGCTTCATGACTCTCTATGGGGTCTGCTGATGCAGAGAGCTGTTGACAGATCTTCCTTTTCACAAGACACATGAGGATGTTCACCACAGTGGAGAACGAAATACCAAAATTTCAGCTTTTGAAAGATAGCCAGGTGTTGTCATGGTTACATAGAATTTAAAAAAGTCAAGGCACAGACATTTTGCTTTGGCAACGGCATGTCTTGAGAAGCTTATATACTTTCAGGCATGGTATGAAGTTAAAGCTATTTGTTGGTTAGGGGATTCAGCAATATGTATTCTTTCTTAAGTTTTGCTTATGATCTGAGAAATTATTTTTAAAGACTTGGGGGTTTTAGCAACTGACTTTGGGTAGGCTCATGAAAAAATATCTAGCTGTATAAATCAGAATGTCAGTTTAATCCAAATTCTGTAAAATAAGGCCCAAACTACCGTGTGAAAAACTGCAATTCTGTGTTGGCCTAACTATAGAACAGCCTAAATGCAGCACTACCTCCTAGTCTGATCTTTCTCTGTCTGAAGTCCAACTTATGCAACTGTCTCATCTTGTGATCCAGCGTAAGCCTCAGTAGCAGAACTCCGGCTCTTCTATATTTTCATTATGTATAGTTGTGGCTACTTTAAAATTAGCCTATTGAACAAAAAAGGAAGAATTACTCGAATAGGTTCCTATGTTTTCATTAATTAATGAATGGTGATAGCACTGATACAGAGCCTTTGGCCACCTCTGCTTTTCCAGAAGTTCAGATCAGCATTTACATATCCTGGGACTATAGTCAAACTATTAGGCAATGGCCCAAGTTCAAACTGGAGGCATATTCATAGAATCATAGAATCATAGAATAGTTAGGGTTGGAAAGGACCTTAAGATCATCAAGTTCCAACCCCCCTGCCATGGGCAGGGACACCTCGCTCTAAACCATATCCCCCACGGCCTTGTCCAACCTGGCCTTGAACACTGCCAGGGATGGAGCATTCACAACTTCTTTGGGCAACCTATTCCAGTGCCTCACCACCCTAACAGGAAACAATTTCTTCCTTATACCCAATATAAACTTCCTCTGTTTAAGTTTTAACCCATTACCCCTTGTCCTATCACTACAGTCCCTAATGAGGAGCCCATCCCCAGCATCCCTATATGCCCCCTTCAGATACTGGAAGGCTGCTATGAGGTCTCCACGCAGCCTTCTCTTCTCCAGGCTGAACAGCCCCAACTTTCTCACCCTATCTTCACAGGGAGGTGCTCCAGTCCCCTGATCATTCTCATGGCCCTCCTCTGGATTTGTTCCAACAGATCCATGTCCTCTTTATGTTGAGGACACCAGAACTGCACACAATACTCCAAGTGAGGTCTCAGGAGAGCAGAATAAAGGGGCAGGATCACCTCCTTCGACCTGCTGGTCATGCTCTTTTTGATGCAGCCCAGGATACAGTTGGCTTTCTGGCCTGCAAGTGCACACTGCCGGTTCATGTTCAGTTTCTCATAGACCATCAACCCCAAGTCCTTCTCGGCAGGGCTGCTCGGAATCTCTTCTCTGCCCAGCCTGTAGCTGTGTCTGGGATTGCTCCGACCCAGGTGTACGACCTTGCACTTGGCATGGTTAAAATTAATGAAGTTGGCACCAGCCCACCTCACAAGCGTGTCAAGGTCCCTCTGGATGGCATTCCTTCCCTTCAGCGTATCAACCAACCGAACCACACAGCTTGGTGTCATCGGCAGACTTGCTGAGGGCGCACTCAATCCCACTGTCCATGTCAGTGACGAAGATGTTAAACAAGACTGGTCCCAACACCGATCCCTGAGGGACATCACTCGTTACAGGTCTCCAGCCAGACATTGAGCCATTGACAACTCTTTGTGTGCAGCCCTCCAGCCAGTTCTCCCTTTCTAGAGAAATAAAATGCCAGAGGATTTGGTTATTGTAAAATACAAAAAATAATCTCTTTTAAAAAAGTCATAATTTGCTGATGCTATAAAAAATAAAAAAATAAAGATTTTAAAAACAAAAATTCAAGGTGTTTGAACAGTATAAACAATTATCTAGTGGACTGAGTTTCTCTTGCAAAGTAGCAAAAACTAATTAAAAATCATGCTTCCAAGAACAGAATAAAAATAAACATGATACATAATGTGAAGCAAAAAATAAGGCAAAAAGAAAGTAAGGGAGTTTCAGAATAGACATTAACACACAAAGATATATGCTTATGTCCCATATTTTGGCTCTAAACTGGAAAGACATAAATTTGGTAGATGAACCACTCTGTGGATAAAGAACTGGCTGGATGGCCACACAAACAGTTGTGGTCAATGGCTCAGTGTCCAGCTGGAGACCAGTAATGAGTGGTGTCCCTCAGCGGCCGGTGTTGGGACTGGTCTTGTTTAACATCCTTGTCGCTGACATGGAAAGTGGGATTGAGTGCACCCTCAGCAAGTTTGATGATGACACCAAGCTCTGTAGTTTGGTTGACACGCTGGAGGGAAGGAATGCCATCCAGAGGGACCTTGACACGCTTGTGAGGTGGGCTGATGCCAACCTCATGAATTTTAACCATGACAAGTGCAAGGTCGTACACCTGGGTCAGAGAAATCCCAGGCATAGCTACAGGCTGGGCAGAGAAGAGATTCAGAGCAGTCCTGCAGAGAAAGACTTGGGGGTGTTGGTCAATGAGAAAATGAACATGAGCCAGCAGTGTGCTCTTG
>NW_026900742.1:0-2073 GCF_033783945.1 Neopsephotus bourkii
CGACTGGGAACTGCAGGGTGGAGATAGGGAAGGGATTCCCTGTGAGGGCACTGAGGTACTGGGATGGGATGGATGGAGAAGGTTTGGATGCTCCATCCCTGGCAGTGCTCAAGGCCAGCTTGGAGCAAGCTGCTCTATGGAAGGCATCCCGGCCCATGGCAAGCGGTTGCAAGTGGATGATCCCAAGCTCCTTTCCAATCCAACCCAATCTGTGATCCATTCCCTCCCATGCCATTCCATCTCATCTCATGTCATCTCATCTATTCTCATTCCATGCCATTCCATTCCATTTTAATTTATGCAGAAGACGGGTGGGAAGGAGCCACATTCCTGCTGCTTCCCAAAGGGAAGCACTGGCCCAGTGCCACAGGCTCAAGGGCTGTAAAGGTGGAAGCAGCCTTCAGTTCGTCCACGCCTCCGACCATGCGCGACATCCCATAGTACTCAGCCATGGGACAGGTACCGGAGGTCCCTCTGGAACCAGCCCAACATTTGATGGTTAGGAATGAAGGGCGAGCATTGTCCCAACCCATAGGGAGCTGCAGGAACAAGGGACCCTATGGGGTGCCTAATAGATGAGCATCATCCTGCACCATAGGGTGCTGCAGGGACAAGAGGCCCTATGGGGTGCCTCATAGCTACACTGTGCTACCACATGGGGCGATGGCAAGGAAGTGGGGCTCTCCCAATCCCACCACCCCATTGGTGTAACCAGGGTTGGGAGCAGCAGTATGTCCCTATGGAATACCAGGAGCCCCAAGCCTGGGGCCACTCACCCACAGCTGTCCCAGGAGCCATGCACCAGCCAGGGCAAGAACAGCAGGATGAGGAGTTGGAGCAAAGTCCTTGCTGACAACACCTCAACCAAATAGCTGCAAGCAAGGAGCTGCCACCAATGAGCTGCAAGCAAGGCGCTGCAACCACAGAGCTGCAACCAAGGAGCTGCAAGCAAGGAGCTGCAACCACAGAGCTGCAACCAAGGAGCTGCAACCAAGGAGCTGCAATCACCACTGCGCCCAAAGCACAACTGCCCTAGGGATACTTGTGCTGGATGCAGGTCCCTTGGTGCTGGGGCTGACATCGTAGAGAGGAAGGTTCCATGGGGGTGTTTCATGGGGGGGGTTCCACGGGGGGGCTCAATGGGGTGGGAATGGGGAGATGGGGGGGTTCTGATGGGGTTGGGGTGATCTGAATCCCTATGGGATGCTCTGGAGTTTTGTGGGATGCTCTGGACAATAGAAAGGGCTTCTTCAAATACATAGCGGAGAAAACCAACACAAGAGGCAGTAGAGGCTCACTGCAGAACGAGGTGGGTGCCCTGGAGACAGAGGATATAAAGAAGGCAGAGGTGCTGAATGCCTTCTTTGCCTCTGTCTTTACTCCTGCAGACTCTCCCCAGGGACCCCAGATTCCTACAGCCCCAGAAGGAGTCAGGACAAAGGAGGAGTTTGCTTTGGTAGATGAGGATTGGGTTAGGGATCAGTGAGGCAATCTGGACATCTATAAATCGATGGGGGCGCATGGAATGCACCCACACGTGGAGAGGGAGTGTAGGTAGTTAGGGTCTGGCGATCGGATGATGACGCGCTGTAGGGAAAGATAAGATCCCCTCCGAGTAGCCAATAGGGCCTAGCCTAGGTCGTAAGCAGACGGACGTGACGATGTAAACCCAGGCTATATAACACCGTGTTACTCGCCAATAAACGCCATTTGCCATCCACCGCATTGGTGTCTGTGAGCTGCTGGCCCGAGCGGCCTGGGATTGGTCGCCGTGCTGTTCCCAAACCAGGTCGCCATGCCAGCGAAGGCAACAAGTGGTGCCGAAACCCGGGAATCGTCTGGACAGGTGAACGGTGAAACTGATGTGGCCTATTGTGTACAAGGGGGTTGTCAAAATGTACAGGGGGGGTGTCAAAATGTACAGGGGGGTACTGCTTAAGTCATAGCTGGTTTAACGAGCTCAGCAGATGTCTTATCAGACAAATACCAGAACAAAACCTCCTAGTGAGGAGAATGGGGGTTGTACAAGGAGTACTGCTTAAATCATGGCTGGCTTGACAAGCCCAGCAGTTG